>NC_056744.1:139262761-139362761 GCF_019279795.1 Protopterus annectens | reverse complement strand
ATACAAACATGTAAAACAGTTATTAATGTTTAAATATATATGACAATTACAGATTTCCTTGTGCCTCCTAGGAATGTGCTTGGGCCTTCCCAGGGAGGGCAGACTCACCATTTGAGAAATGCTGCCTTCATTAAATGCATCTGTCCTGAGTGTGTGTGTGTGTGTGTGTGTGTGTGTGTGTGTGTGTGTGTGTGTGTGTGTGTGTGTGTGTGTGAGTGTGTCTCTACTGGGTCAAAATTAATATCAGACTACCCTAACAACCTATTACATGTAGTGCTCTTTGAACAGCTTTTTAATTTGTGCAGAACTGTTGCCTGCCTTTGCCACAGTCTGGCCGAAATAAATTTTACAGGATATTATGGCATGACCACAAAATTACCATTTTTCTCTAAGGAGGAGTCAATGTCAGTCCTTTTTGGATTAAATAACTTCTACCTTACAATCTTTTACTTTTTGCTTTCTTTTGCAAAACATTTACAACTTAGTTCTTTGTTTGCTGAAACAAACGTCAGCACTAAGAACCAACTATGTTTCAAATTATTGACCTATTCTTGCATACTATAAAAGCATCAAGAAAAAGAAAATCTGTTCTTGGGAATGCAGTATCTCTCCATTTTATATTCTGAGGATCTGCACATTTGGAAAGTGGTGCTAAGGATGTGTTTGACAGTACAATAAATATGCAACTGAAGCAAATAAGAAGTGAAAGCAATCTAAGGATGCAAAAACACATGAGAAATTCATAGCAGTAAACACAGGCTGTTAAAGTCACAGAGACATTTTACATACATAAAATCAGAGAAGTACAGCTTCTGGTTTCCACTTTCTCAAGACATACCCTGTGCAGTACAGAAGACAGATGTATTTCAGTAGCCAAAGGCTAAAGAAGGACATTAGCAGAACACTACTCAATCCCCAAATCCAACACTGGACTAAAACCACATGTGGGAAAGCACAAGTGCCCCCCCACTCCAAACAATTTTTTTCTTACTGCTCAGAGATTCTAACAGGCAACTGTAGAGATGATGAAAATAAAATCCCCGCTCTTATTGAAAGCAATATTTTCCAGCACATTTTCATATACAAACATTAAGGCATGCACATCCAGATTTTACTTCAAGAAAGCAACAAACTGCTAACTGAATTATCCCAGCCACAGAAATGCAGAATGTGAAGGCAGACATGGCTCACTTAGGCTTCACAATCCACCCCACCCCATAGGTCTCCACATGAGTTTCTACCATTACATTCTGAGCTCACTAACTGTTGCTGAATAATTTGGAAGCATGTACCATGAATGCACAATACACTTTCTCAAAAAAAAAATGCTTCCCAAGTTCTTCTTCCTCCTCTGTTTTCTATTTCTGTCTCATTCCACAGTTAGTGAACACTTATACTCAGATAAGTGTGAGGTCCAAAAGGGACTGAAACTGTAGTCGTGCCACAGATACTAGCAATTATTTACATATTTATACATTTTAACTGGACTGTTCATCTGGGATGATGTCCTTTTTCAGTGGTGGCTTGGAAACATTGTCTGGTTAAGTGACTTGCTCAGAGTCACACATAAGGCAGAGAGAAGCCTGACATAATCAAACCCTGGCTCGAACAACAACAGAAAATGTGCTCAGACATTCTCTGCTTTGAACTGCTGCAATGACTAACAGGGCAAACTAATTTTCCTTGAATTAAAATAATGTTCTTATAATGTTCTTATTCTTTCTTAAGCAATAAAAGACAGGTCAGATGTTCCATCAGAAAAGGAAATGGTCTATCCCCTGCTTCTCCCTACTACACTCAAAATCCCCAGAACAGTTTTCATGCAACATATAACCGTGTACAGTCCTCTGCCAACCTATCACGGATCAATTTATCAATACTGGGGTGATGGTTTAAAATTCTGAGACTCATAACTGCAAGTCCTAGAAAAGCAAGACTGAATGTGTGAAAATGGAGAATTACATACACTAAGTCTCAAAGTTCTGCCTGAGTATTCCCATTTGTCTGAGGTACTGTGACTTTGAACTCCATATATATATATATATATATATATATATATATATATATATATATATATATATATATATATATAGTGGCGGGATGTGAGGGGTTGGGGATGGGGTCTTGACCTGCAAAAAATAACTAGGGGAGAACAGCTATTTTTGAAATCCTCTAACCCCCCCAACCTCCATAATTCCAAGACTTGGACATATGGGTTTCAGAATTAAAATTGCACTGTAGAACTGAATCATAAGACATTACAGCTAAACACGCTGTTAAAAACAAATATTTTGGAACCAGATGTGAGACAGAAGTCAAGAATACTCTCTATACTTAAATAAGCAAATACTTCCGGAGCATCTCTCACAAGTATAGTTTAACGAGGCTAGAATATGACTACACCAACCAGAACGAATGTTTGCAAAACATTACTTGTACATGATTTGCTTAAAGAATGAAAAACTCATCTAAAAATGCTTTTGGTACCTTATGTTTGTTAACGGTATAAAAACACTGCTTGATACAATGCATGCAAGGTTGCAAAATGTTAGGCCAGGAGTATAAAAGGGAATTTCTGCTATTCTCCTGATCAGAAGGTGCATTTTTCACCAGTTTCCCTCATTTAATAAGGAGTTGCCCTACTGCCTTATGAATGCCCAGGATATGCTAGTTAGGTTAACACATCTGTTTATAGATTATGTGTGTCATGCTGTAGACACACACAAATACTTCCAGATTCCAGGTGTCAAATAATGTGATGAGATGAAACTTAAAGACAAACAACATTAACAAATGTCCTTTTCCAGTTACACTGTTACTCTGACACTTTAGTTTGTCAATCCAAAGACATGGCTATACTTACAGGAAAATGCGGCAGAGGAATCTGCCCATTGGCCTTAACACTGCGCTGCATTTCCCGCTGAAGCTGTTTCTTGCTGCCAATTCTGTAAGGGGGAATTCCATCTCTGCAAGGTAAAAAACACACAAATTAATCAACCAAGTAACATTACAGAGCAGAAAGTGGCACTCAGACATTAGTAATGCTTCATGAAAAGCAAAAAAACAAAAAAAGATACACAATTGAACAACAGTCTGAATGTATTGCTAATTAAACTATACATCAAGATGCAAATTAGAACACATTTCTTTGCCTAAACTAGCATTTAAAGACAAGTGTACTGTGGGCCAAATGAGTGTTTTCCCTTGTAATAAAACTGATTCAAAGGTCTAAGTCCAATAGTATACCATATTTTATTTCTACTCAGTAGAATCCCTTCTTGGATATCCTGGCTTCCTCCCGCATCCCCTGGACATGCCATAGATGAATTGAAAATCCGTCAAGCAGACCACAAGTGCATGTAACGTGTGTGTGTGTGTGTGTGTGTGTGTGTGTGTGTGTGTGTGTGTGTGTGTGTGTGTGTGTGTGTATGCATCCTCTAAAGGGCTGACTACCCATCCACAATTAGCTTTTATATCTTACACCCACTGAATGCTAGGGAACGTTCCATCTCTCCCATAATCGTGAACTGGATTAAGAGGCTAGATGGAAAATGACTAAAACAATTAAGTAAGAACTAATTAACACAGATGTATGAATGGTTAACAAAAAGTACAGTTGTGTACACTTACCATAAAATGTAGATGTTCGAGTGTATTCACTGTTGCAGTCATCACACTTGGGTTATCTGCCTGCAGGTACCCCTCAGTCGGCCCGAATACCAGAGTCTTGGGATTTCTGCATCAGATGCTGTCCTCTCTTCCATGACATCAGGACGTCAGAGGTATGAACATGCAGCCAACGCCACTACATCAGTTTTTTTTGCCGCAGATGTCAGGAGCCCCCAAAATCGGAAGCTATTACATGGTGTGGAACACCTCCAGTAAAAAGTAAATACCCCTGCCATAAAAGATGGCCATAAAGAGGATAGGTAGAAAGGAAAGAGAAAGCCAGGGGGCTGAAGGGAGGGAAACCAGGAGTGCAACAGTGAATACACTCAAATATCTACATTTATGGTAAGTATACACAACTGTACTATGTTCTTCATGTTTCACTATTGCAGTCATCACACTTGGGTTAATTCCCAAAGCTGATTAAGGGTGGAGGCAGTCAAGAAGTTTTAGGACTGGCTAGCAGGCCTTGTAAGACTGCTGTAGCAAATCCAGCTCTGGATTTAGAAAAAAAAATAGGTAAGTTGTAATGCTTGGTGAAGGTGTGTACAGAATTCCAGGTTGCAGCTTCCAGGATGTCCCTGGCAGGGACTCCTCTGAGAAATACTGTAGAGGTTGAAGTAGTTCTAGTGGAATGGGTTCTGATCCCCAGAGGGGTAGGTTTTCCATGGTGCTTGTAGCAGAAATAGATGCAGTGTGCTATCCACTTGGAAATGGTTTGCTTCGAAATGGCCTTACCCTCTGCATCTGTAGCAAAGCTGACTAGCAGCTGGTCAGATTTTCTGAAAGGCTTAGTCCTGTCAAGGTAGAACCTGAGCTGTATGTGGACGTCCAAGGAGTGCAGGATCCTTTTCCCTTTATTCTGAGGATTAGGGAAAAAGGTTGGCAAATAGATGTATTGGTTTAAACCCACACTGGATACCACCTTAGGCATAAAGGAAGGGTTAGTCCTGAGGGAAACCCTGTCAGCATGGAAAATAATGAAGGGCTCTACCGCCATTAGTGCCTGTAACTCAAGACACTCTTCTTGCTGAAGTAATAGCAAGAAGTAAGGCTGTTTTCCAAGAGAGGAATTTTAACTCTGCTGAAGCAGCAGGTTCAAAAGGGGGAAGTGTGAGCATTTCCAGAACAAAGTTAAGGTCCCAGGCCGGGGTGGGTGCTCTTCTAGGGGGCCTTAAATTGTTAGCTTCTCTCAGGAATTGTTTTATGAGAGTGTGAGAAAAGAGAGGAGGCTCAGTATTATAATGAGCTGAGATGGCAGAGGCAGGAATCTTAATGGATGAGAAGGATAGGCCTCTATGGAGCAGCTCTGCTAGGTAATCAAGGATTTGAGGTAAGTTAGGCACAGCTGTGTCCTTTCCTTGAGACTGACTCCAAGAACAATATCTTTTCCACTTTTCAGCATAGGATTTCCTAGTACTAGGCCTTCTGGCCTCAAGGATGATGTCTAGCTCCTGTTTGCTGAGAGATGCTGGTGGTGTATTCAGGGGATAAGCCAGGCTGCAAGGTTTAGGGTTTGCAGCTGTGGATGCAAAATCTGTCCCTCCTGCTGAGACAGCAGGGAAGGTGTCAGATGTAGGTGCCAGGGTGGCACTGCTGTCAGACTGCGTAGGAGTGGGTACTAGTGATGGCGTGGCCAGTCTGGTGCAATAAGGCTTGCCCTTGGCCTGTCATGTTTGATCTTGAGTAGTACTTTTGAGAGGAGAGGCAGAGGAGAAAAGATATAAATTGAGGTTTTTCCCATGTAAAGAATAGGGCGTCCACCTTCCAGGCTCTGCTGTGAGGGTTCCTGGTACAAAATTTTCTCAATTGGTGGTTTTTGGGGGAGGCAAAAAGGTCCACCTCCGGTGTTCCCCACCTCTAGGTTAGAAGTTTGAATGAGTTGGGTTCCAGTTTCCACTCGTGAGGGTCCAGTAGATTTCTGCTTAAGTCGTCTGCCATTGAAATTTGCTTGCCTGGCAGGAATTGAGCTTGTAGGTGCACTTGGATGCTCAAGGCTGTGTTCCACAGAGCCATGGCTAACCTGCAGTGTGGGTAAGAATGAGTCCCGCCCTGCTTGTTTATGTACCACATAACTGTGGTGTTGTCTTTATCAGGAGATGTCCTGGAAGGATAAGGTATTTGAAGAATGTCAGAGCATTCTGTACAGCTAGCACCTCTTTTTGATTGATATGCAGTGCAATTTGTTCTGGGCTCCATTTGCCTTGAATGCATTTGCCTGCCATGTGAGCCCCCCATGCATAGTCTGATGTGTCTGTTGTCAAGGTTTGGGCAACGAGGGGTTGAGTGAAAGGAAGTCCCTTGTTGTGGTTGCATGCTTCTGCCCACCAAAGGAACTCTGCCCTTAGACAAGGTATGATATGAATCACTGTTTCCAGGTCCTGAGAATGTTGACACCAGAGACTTTTTAAGTACCATTGAAGTTTCCTCATATGCAGTCTTGCATATGGAATTAGCAGAATGCATGAGGCCATGACCCCAGGGCTTGCAGTATTTTCCTGGCAGATAGCTGGGTTTTGTTGGCCATTAGTTTTAAACAGTTTGTCAAATGGACCTGCTTTTCTGGTGTGAGGAATGCCATCTGGGAAGTTGTGTTGAAGCTTGCTCCCAGGAATACAGTTTGTTGGCTGGGCAACAGTTGTGATTTCTTTTCGTTGATGGTGTATCCCAGTGAAGTTAGAAGTCTTTTTACAAATGCCAGGTGCTGAAGTAGCAATTCCTGACTATCCACCTGAATCAAGCAATCGTCCAAGAAAGGGTAGATTTGAATATTTCTCTGCCTGCAGTATGCAATGGCTGGAGCCAGGCATTTTGTGAATACTCTGGGCACGGTAGATAAGCCAAAGGGAAGTGCAGAGAACTGATGGTGCATAGAGCCTGCCCTGAAACGTAGATATTTCTTGCAAGACTCCCTTATGGGGATGTGCAGATAAGCTTCTTCTAAGTCTAGGGTGACTAACCAGGCATCCTTGGCTAGCACAGGAAGAAGTTGTTGCAGTGTAAGCATTTTGAATTTTGGGACCACCAGAAAGGTGTTGAGAATTTAAATCCAGGAGAGGGTGCCAAGAGCTCTCTTTTCTGGGCACCAGGAACAGTCTGGTGTAGAAACCCTGTCCCCTTTGTTCTACTGGAACAGGTTGAACAGCCCTGATATGGAGAAGGGAAAGTATTTGCTTTTGAGTCTCTGCCCAATGGTTTGGAGGAAGGTCTGGCAACCCGCTTGGTGTTGGCAGACAGTGGAAGTAGAATCTGTATCTCTGAGATACAATGTTTAGAACCCATCGGTCCTGAGTAATGGACATCCAGTTTTTTGCATGAAGGGTGATATTTCCTCCTAGAGGCGCAAGTACTTGGACATGACTGGGAAGGATAATTGGAAAGTCATTGTGAACTTTTTCCATAAGGGGGTGGCTTACCACTCCCTGGTTTTCAGGTGGAAACACTCCATTGTTTAGATCTCTGCATACCCTGAGACTGTAGTCATGGTGGTCTGTTTCCCCTGGGTTTGGACTAAGAAGGCCTGAGAAGGACTGGAAAGGACCAGTTTTTTGAAGGCTAATGCCTACTGAATGTAGGTGGCTGCACCTGTAAGAAATCTTTGACGGTTTGCATAGATTTATCTTTTTAAGAAATTCTTCTGCTTTTGTGTCAAACAAACGCTCCTGATTTAATGGAGCATCTAGTAATTTTGCTTTGACATGGTCAGGCAAGACTTGTTCCTTTAGCCAAGCATGCCTTCTCAGTACAGACCCAGTGACAGCAGCCCTGCAAGATGCTTCTAAGGCATCAAACCCAGACTGCAAAGTATGTTTACTAACTTGGTTTGCAGAATGCATTAACTCTTGTAAATCTTTATTTTCTGCACAATCTGGAAGTAACATCATTTTTTGTTTAATTAGTTCCATAATATGTTGCTGGTACTTCAATATGTGAAACTGGCAAGTCAAAGCGCTGATGGCAAGAGTTGCAGAGGTATACACCTTCTTACCCCATCTGTCTAAAGCTCTAGAATCCCTGTCCGAAGGGGTAGGGTTTTTGGCTGTAGTAGCCTTAATGCCTTTAGGTCCCTGGGAAATGGTCCCTGGATCCGCAGTAGGATTCTTAAAGAGAAATTTGTAGTACCCGTCAGGTTCCCTAAGAGCTGGTGGAAAGGTGTCAGGAGTAAGACTGGACTCCAAGAAGACATCAGCTACAATATCCAGGACAGAGGGTATAGCTAGAGGCCTGTGCTGAAGCAAATCTAAAAATTCCCGGAGTCTCTTTTTGGACTGAGGATAGTCCTGACATTCCCAGCAATAATGCTATCTTAAGGTATGCAAGGTTTCACCAAAAGAAATATCCTCTGGAGGGGAGGCAGAAAGAATGGATTCCTCTGCATATGAATCCTCATAGGTAGATAAGGGTATGTCCTGGTAATCAGAAGGGTCACAGTCATCAGACTCCTGATCTGTAGAATCAGAAGGAAATTCAACTCTTTGTCTTTTGGAAGGGGAAGGCTGGCTTCCCCTAGAGTAATAAGTTCTTCAGCCATTCTAAGCATTTGGGTTTTGTGGCATGGGAGCTTGAGCATGCACTTTGGACGTCGGTTTTCTAGGCGTAGTGCGAACTCTGGGCCTGAGAAACTCGGTAGTTTTAGTTGGAAATGAAGTTGTCAGTTTAATATGAATATAGGTAGGTCCGAATACACCCTCAGAAGCCGGTGCCTACACAGCGGCTCTGGACTCATCCAAGGTAGAGACATCCACAGGTTCCATAGTCGAAGAAGCATCTCGCGGCCTACCAGACTCTGAATGGGTCTCAGCAGAGGCCTGCAAATCTGCAGAAGTGGGCATCAGGGGCTGCAAACGAGCCTCACTGAGTACCGGCGGACTGGTGACTAGCTTAACGGAAGTGTCGTCGGCAGTTTTTGACCTATGCGGTCTGTCTCTGTCTTTGCGCTTTTTTGGAAGATCGGTAGTCGGATGGTTTACCAAAGCCATTTTGAAATATGGGAGCGAGAGCAAAAGAATTTAGCTGCAAAAATAGCCCGATGACGAATGGTTCTGGTGTTAAACAAGGCACAAAACTGACAGCGAGGGACGCTATGGTCTGGGCCCAAACAGGTGACGCAGTAAGAATGAAAATCTCTGTGAGGTATTTGCTTTCCACTGGCAAGACAATTGTTAATTTGTTCTGACATCGGTTAGAACAAGAAAAAAGAATCCCCAATGGGGTACTTAGCTTTAGAAGACGTCAGGTCTGAAACTCAAAAAAAAATGAAAATTTCAGGTAGCGGCCGACTGGCACTTGAGAAATGTTTCTGCTTCGGGCTCCTTCTCAGCAAGAAAGACTGATGTAATGGCGTCGGCTGCATATTTTATACCCCTGATGACCTGACATCATTGAAGAGGTGACAGCATCCGACGCAGAAATCCCAAGACTCTGGTATTCGGGCCAACTGAGGGCTACCTGCAGGCAGATAACCCAAGTATGATGATTTCAACAGTGAAACACGAAGAATATCTCCCAAATCTGGGGCCAGAAATTTAGCAGTATACCAAAAATGGATGTTAAACAGATAATAATAAAGACAATCTTTCCTGTCAGTTCATACAGCAATTAGAAGTAAATGCTGTAAAGCAGAATTGTCACTGAGCTACATTGTTACAGCTCATACATGTATGCATTATGCCTGTAATGTCAGAAATAAATCTATATGCTTTCATCATCTCCTGACCAGCTTAAATCCTACAGGGATTGGCATAACTGTGATGCTAGCAACATTTTTAAAATGCAGTACTTAAGTTATGGTAAATTCCATAAGATGATAAATGTTCTAGTGTGCAGCAGTTAAAGCAAATGTTGTGGTTCTAATCTGGTCTGCACTGCATGCTTTAAGTCCTACTCAAAGTGACCCACCTTGTCTTAACAGTTAAAAAACAATGTTTGCTTCTCTCTCCACAAGAAATAACTGCTCATCTGCTAGCCAAAGCTGCACTACAGGTTTGTCTCATTAAAAAACTATTAAACTGAATGATGTAAAAATAACATTTTAGAAAAATAATCTGTTTTCTAGTCGGTCATGTTTCAGGGGTACTTGGGTTTGAAGTCTTTACACTTCAATCTGCTGCCATTTAAGCTGGGCCAATTATGTTAGCCTTTGACTGAGATGTGCCTGACCTAACCTGAATGCAGTTTTACTGCAGCTTTGAAATGCCAGACTCATGCACATATATGCATTCACTCCCATCTTCATTTGGCAATGAGTCTGAAATGAGCCTCTGATCTTGCCAACATCAAAAGCCTGGTTTGTAAGATAAGGTAATGTTTGAAGTTTGCTCAGCAGCATTCCCCTGTGTCCAAAGTAAAGCCATAAATAAGATATAAGGAAAATTACTCCTCCCCGTATTCTCTTCTCACACTCTCTTTTTTTCTTTATTAAGAAATAGAAATAGAAATTTACATTATTGCCTGTTGACTGCAAAAAGGAGATATACAAATCAAACTTGTTCTTAAAGTAGAAAAAGCGTTGAAATATAATACATACAAAGAATGCAAAATGAATACATACAAAGAATGCAGAATGGAGTCTTCCTGAAAATGCTCAGAGCAATTTTTAGTTTTAGATTTTCCATATTCCAACGTAATAATAGACAGATATTCTTCTTGAAAAGAAGGAAGATCTGTACACTTATGGGGCAGGATGCAGAAGGGTTAAACTTTATTCTTTCACATTTTTCTAACACATCTAGTCTATCAAGGCAAGTTGAACCAAAACAGAGGCATGAACACAGAACTATCCTTTGGATGAGACGTTAAGCCTAGATCCCATCTGTTTCAATTCTTGGTAGCTCATTTGGTTGTAAAAGATCCCAGGACATGTACTAAAAAGAGCAGGTGAAGCTCCCTTAGTGTTTTAGCCAAGTTTCTCCTAATAGTATACATACCACCTCAGGTCTCCCTTGAAAAGAGGCCACTAACTTTGTGGGACTAACCCAGTCCAAAAACAATAAATAAAATAAACAAAATAAAACTTGCAATGATTTTAAGTAATGTGTCAGAAATTAATGAATATAAAATAAGGTATGCACACATTCTGTAGCAAATGGTGCAGTGCTTAATACTTGGAAGTGCTGGTTTGACCCCCACCACTGTCATGTTTTTACTGACTAACCTATACTAAATTTGCTAGTTTCACGTGACTTAATACTGCTACTCAAAACTATGATGTGCATTCTTTTGTTTTCTTTATTGCCTCTGAAGCATGCAAAGGGGCAACTATAATTGATTATAAATTGTAGAAATACTTTTTATACAAGTAAGGACAACTGCTATGCACAGGTAATGTTATCCTTCTGTCCTGATAAGAATCATGCTTTCCTTTAGAAACTAAACTCATTGACAAACGGTTTTCCAAGGGATCCTATGGAAATGTTTCATACCAAGACCTTGTCAGCAACTACAGTTATAAATGTCTGCAATCATTCATACCTAAATGCCTGCATTGCACACTCCAGCATACTTCATGCAAATGGTTTAAGGTTATTACCCATTATCTTTAATTGAATTCAAGGTAAAAGAATCACTGCAAAGATAACCAGTGTTAGAGGAGGCTTAGGAATGTTCAAAGAGAGAGAGAGAGAGAGAGAGATGAAGAGAAAATCAAATTTGTTTCTTATCAGTTAGCTACTTCAACTGATATTCAGTATAATCATGCAGAAAAAGAAAGAAAAAGTACAGTGATGTTAAAATCTACACAGGATCACACATAAAAATAAAGCAATCAGGGCTGTACTTTGGCCTTCAAGAACTGTGTGTCCACCCAATTCCCATCTATATTTCTTCAAACCTTCACATGTCAGGGTCAATGATAGCTATATTTCAGTTAAGCAAAGTCATCTCACGCGAGTGGTCTCACAAATAAAAAAAAAAAAAAAAAAAAAAAAAGAAAGCTTTGTTTGAATGAGAACAGACTTCTTTCATTTTAAAATGCCCCAGAAGAATAACAATCACTTCAGCTGTTCATTTTATTTTACTGTGCAGGGAAAGACTTCACCTTTTTGTTGTAGTTTGCAGGAAATAGTAAACAAGCATACCATGCCATGCTGAAATATCCACTGCAACATCTTCCCCCACCCCAGCGGTTTAATCAGCCAAGCTTTCCCAAAGCCCTCACAGTACACACTGACTAATTATTGTTATGGCAGGAAAAAACAGCCCAGTTCCTTTCATGCTCTGCTTTATGGGGATCTGCTATTCACTCACCCAAGTAAATTTCAAAGCAGCCTGCTACCCTCTTATCCTCTCTAAGCTCCACCAGACTAACAATAGACTGAAAGCGATTCAGTTAAGCCTTTCATTCTCCGTGCAGTTTATTTCTCACTCAGTCAGCCCTCTCAGTCCCCTCATCTGTGGAAGGCCTACCACTGGTATACCTGTGATGATGTGGTTTTATCCTGGAACTGTGAATCTCAGGTGACCTCACACTATTCTTGAAATGACCAATCCGATGAATGTTTACACGGGAATCATACAATCGGCAGCAACAGGAAGAAATGAAGAGGAAATTCAGTGTGATTCAAGGTGCTTTTATTAAATTACAGTACTGCCCAAGAAATGAATTAAAGGACAGAAATTATATTTGCTTAAAACCAATACTGTCTAACTCGTACATTAGAATAACACGTTTAGCTACTTTTCTACTACAATATAAAGTGGACCATATATTAAAAGGAAAAAAATGCAACATTTACACAGGGCAAACATGTACATTCCCCTGGTAGCCATGGAAACCTCAAAAACTATACGAAGCAGTTGCTCAGCTCAGTTTAACAGTCAATAACAGAACTCAAAGAAAAAGAATGAACAATGGTTATTAAATCGCTGTTCCCTTATCAAAAGAATCACACTTTAACAAGCTAGCCACTCATTAACTTTGATAAACATTACTTTATAAACACATGAACTTACACTCACTTAAAAAAATATCTTTCATTTAATGTATAAAAAGTGCAAATTAAGCAACATTAACATGCTAAAGTAGTACAGTTATGAACTAGTAATAACATCATTTGCTTGCATAAAACCAAGCAGAGTATCTTGGACCACTTACCTCTCTTCCAAGGCTAGTCACACATGAAAACCAAATGGATTTTATGCAGTCATTTGACTACTAACCCCCCCAAACAAAATGTATGCCCATTCCCCCTACCTACTGATGGAATTTCACCATACGTACACCTTTTTCAATTGTACAAGAAATGCTATATCTACTCTGATATATAATACATAATACAAAACTTAGCATACCTTTTCTCGATTCACTATATACTCTTCAGACTGCATCCCTCATTAAAAGGACCTAACCTCTACATATTACACCTTTCTTAACCCCCATCACTGATCCTCCTATCACTACTCAATTTACCCCTAAAATCATATCTACCCTTTGTCAAACTGTTTCTCTTTTCTTCCTCCCTCATGACTGACCTCTCTCAACCTTCCTTATTCAAATAAATTTCCTCCTTCAATAATCAGTCATCCAGTTTTGAATTTGCAAGGTATCCTACAATTTCATAACTTGATCTTGCATGCGGAAAAATTGTTTTTGTCATTTATTTACTGGTAAGTTATTGTGTCATACCCAGGCTAAGCCTCCATCCCAAACAAAAAAAAAAAATGTGCACAATTTTACAAAATTATTTTGTATCTGGAAAATTTGCTTATTGTTTATTTGCTGGTGCGTCATTATGTCGCAACTACACTGAACGTGAATTTTATTTATTTAACATTTGCTGACTGGGAAAGTCCGACTAGGACAGAGCCTATTTTTAGTGGAGGTCCAGGGAGAAATGCTCCAGACACATGTCTTTAGAATCTCTTTAGAAATTGATCCTTTTGGATCAGTGCTCTGATGAGGTTAACAGACTTAAATATGTAAACAAATACATAAGGCGGTAACTGCTGAACCACTGGTCTGTCGCACATGATTTTCGTTTTTAGAAATTTCATCATAAAACATACAAGACTTCATCACAAGAGCATATGAAATCACAAATCCAATTAAATACAGCCAATGAAAAGACATTTACTATCGTTAAAACCCACAGTCCATCATTAATGTCGGCGGTAAAAACAGGGGCATTTAATTTCAACTGCATCTCTAGTTCTCATTCTAAAAACGCCACACAGAGTCCACCTCCTGTGTTTAGTAATACATGATCCGGGACAAAAAAATAAAACATTTTCAAAAGCCTTTATAGCCATTAGATGCCTGTAAAGGGCATTATCAACTTGTTTCTTCTTGACTACTAAACAGTCTTCTCTAATCTTAATGTATAACTTCCAAGAAGTTTTATTCATGTAAAAGGCTTCGCATTGGTCCCAAAAAGTAATATAAACAGTCCCTGTAGTCTGTCTGGCAATGAAACGTAGGTAAAGGAATCAATGCACATTCTCTAATTCAGCAGATAACTATAATGTCCCTGCAGAGCGCATCTGTGATAACAGCAACAACCATATTGGTATGTACTGGCCTGTTAGTTTTTAACATAATTTAGTATTGTCATTTCCTAAAACGTAATTAATATCATTGGCCCATTTATTAATAAAAGTACACTCACCATCGCAACAACCTTAACTCTGCATGGCCCCTTAAAATATTCCAATTTTTATATATATCGTTTTCATTACAAACATCCAGTTGAGGTGCTTCTATTATGGGTGCAAATGGTACGTCTCTCAGAGACCTCCTGAAACACTAGAAACTAACTCAGTACTATAGCCGCAATCATTAATCAAATTTGATAGAAACCCTTACTCATTTTTAAATGTCTGATCATCTGAAATTAATCTAGGCAAACACACTCTCTTGTTTTTTACATAAAAAGGATGCCCATTAGAATCGTGCACAAAGTTTGTGAAAGGCTTGCTATAAATGGTACACATAAAACATTTTTGGCAGGACATTTTTTCAGCTTGACACTGAAAAAAATTCAGTCTCAGCAGTTGACAGTTTTAACAATAATCTCAAAAACTGCTCCTACTGCTCAATTCAAAAGTGTATTTAGTTGTTCTTGTTAACTTCTTCTGAACCTGACCACAAAAAGTAAAAAATTCACTGAACTGGCAGTTCATGTGCAAATAGTTGATAGTGGAAGTAAAACACAGTTCTTTTAACACGCACAACACTAGATTAGCATAAAATGGAATTAACCACTGTTCCAACAGCCACTTCCCTTTTTTTTTGATGATATCAGTGCCCATCAAGCATGAAATAATATGAAAGACCAATTCCACAACTGTACAAATATTGTCAATCAAACAATAGATTGAAAGTCAGCTTGTTCAAATGGAGTTCTCATCTACCCGGTCACAATGTGCTACCATGGTATAAAAATTAATATCTGCAGTGGCGATTAGAACATCCTCCATACAATCTACTGTAAATGGGAAAGGGAATGGAAGACAGTTGTGAAAAATGGGAAATAACATGTACTAATTCTGAGAACTCTGTGTATCAGAGCATTTCCTTTTATCTGAGGTGAGGTGATCTCGAAATTAGTAGTGAGTGGCAGCTGAAATTAAATTACAATGTTTTTCCAGTCATTAATGATGACGTCTCCATTGGAAGTGTTTTAAGACTACAAAGGTATAAGTTTTGAGCTTACACAGATGAGTTAACTTTTGAATTATTTATGAGATGTTTTAGTATGTCACATGATGTGATGTCATTTTAGATCAGTCTTTCGGTTGGTTCCTTCAAATTAATGTACTCTCATTAGCTACATTTAACATTTTTTTGTGTGTTTCCATATCATGTTCTGATAAAGTTTTTAAAGTCTTCAACATTAAAATATTCTGTGAAAGACCAGCAGCTCAGTGGTTTCATTTTTTTTCCAATTTTCTTTTTTTACAATTACCTTTAAATCACAGTTCAAGTTACCTTATTGTAAATGACATCAAATGACATCAGTGAAGTTCAGAACTGCAGTTACCAAAAATTAGTACCAGAGTCTGACAATGTTTTGTATTCTATTACTGTATACTGTATTTTTTTTTAATGTTACTTCACTAGTGATGTCCAAATGCTTTTTCTGAGGTCTTGTGCAGCCCAGCACACGTCTGTAAACTTCAAAACCAACTTCTCTGGTTGACATACATGTCAACAGGTGTGAGAGTGCTGGGTCATGTCTGAAACAGCTTCGGTATGCCTCCCTCAGCTTAGTCTGAATGAGATATCAACTGTTGAGTTCAATACAGTGACATAAACGTACCAGTCACTAGTTTCCATAGGAAATTACTAATGGTGTAGTTTTGAAGAGTTTACCGATGCTAAATCTTTTTCTTTTGGCATATCTCTCCACTTGTTGTGTTTATCTGACCGTGTAATACGTTTGGAGGATGTGAGGGATTGCCCATCCCTATGAGGGTACAGGACAAAGAGTGGTCCCTGAAAAAAATGCTTTATTTTTTTTTTCAGTCTGGTTGCATCTTCATCCAGATGTTACTTAATGGTTCACAGTGGACTCAGCCAAAACCTCTGTTCTGTTACCTAATAAAGTTTCACATTCTCTCTGAAACCAATTAAATTTCAGCCAAGGCCAACCAACCAGTAATATAAAAAACATACCTAATCCAATATCATTCATTCAGAAGCAGCAAAGGATACTACTAGTTAACTCATCTTATAAAGAACAGTCTAGAAACTTAGTGGTTTACAAATGACCATCCCAAAATTCTAGGTCTTCAGAATGAAATGTATTAATAATACCCCTAGGTAAACTCACTGGACACACAATACCTTTTATGAGGCAACCAGGGAACAATGTCTGGTTAAGTGACTATGACTGCAGATATAACACATAACCATGCAATACACAACCATGCAAAAACAGTAAAATCATTTTTATCTTTATAAAGTTCTCAAGACCTTGTTGGTCATTTTGGCACCCAAGTCTCCTGACCTCTAATGATTCTTTTAAAGGTGGAATTCTTGAAAGGATCAGACTGTTGTCCATCAGTTAGGCAAGGGTAGAGAATACAAGCATAGCACTCAGGCCAAGCTACAGCCCACAGCTCCTCAATTCTCTATCCCCAAATAAGTAAACACTTTTAACTCAATGACAAAAAGTCAACGAACAAATCATATCTTTCATACAGCTAGGTGCACTAATATACACTTTTCTATCAGTTTCTTGGCACATTTTTGTACAATAGTCAAGGCAGTGAAATGAGTTAAAGGTGGAGTTTTGGAAACAAAGAGACTGTTGCCCATCAGTTAGGCAAGGGTAGAGAACCAAACCTCTCAACTTCTTAATGCAAGAATTCTGGACAAAGCCTGACATATTGTAGGGACAAATGCCCACAAATAGTGACAGATTTTAAATGTTGCTCTTATAAACTTAAAAGGTTAGTAGAATAACGGGATATGACAAAAAGTCAAGCAACATGTTATAACCTTCATGCAGCTAGGTGCACTAATATATGCTTTTCTATCAGTTTCATGGCACATTTTTGGCAAAACAGTCAAGGCAGTGAAATGTGGAGAGGCAGTAATGAATCCCCCTTGCCCTTACTCACAAGCAGTGCAACCAACAGCAAATGATAACAATCCATTTACTTCTGCAAGACTTTACAGCTGGAACAACTGTATACACTTACAATTACAGCTGGAACAACTGTATACACTTACAATTGTTGATGTAAAAAGTGTACTGCATATGCCTACCTTGTAATTATTTTGTTGTTTAATGAGAAATGTACCTGTTGTTCTTCTGAGAACTGTTTGAAATTCCCTTGTAAATATAAATGTACTGTGTTGGAGCTTTTTCCCCGGGCCTCCAATGAAAATAGGCTCTGCCCAGTCGGACTATATTGGTCAACAAAGACAAATAAATAAATTTGCACTCATTTTTGGCTTCAATATCACTGCTGTTGGTGAAATCTTAATTAGCACGCCTTAATTATCAGATAAACCCCCCTGAACAAATTATATTTAGTACATGGGTGGGAGGTTGGCATAATGGTTAAGGTGCAGGGTTTGATTCTCACATTGGGCAATTGGCTAGGCTTAAAATGGCCCACAAGGGTAGTTAGTATAGTACCAATCTATGAACCTATGAACATAGTTAGGGCCAAATGAGCACAAGAACTGGAATGAAGCAAACAATATTCTAGCACCCAGTTTATCACACAAACATGTACAAGCTAGAAGCTACATCTAACAGTGACACAACAGCATACTTGCTGGTTAACTGCATATCAACACTGTCCGTACACATCAATTTATTTTAGCCTTGCCCTTATAGTTAAGGTCAGGGCTTAATAGCATCCATGAAGGCTGCTTTTACTTACTAGTTATACAAGTGGAGAATACTGTAAAATGTACTGTGCCACTGGAACTATTTTTTTCCTCAATAACTTGCTTGTCCCAGGGTCCCTGCAGCTGTGTAAACAGATTCACTGCATTTTGCTCATAATTTTCAAAACTTTTGCGGGACACTGAGATTAAGATCACAGACCTCACCCATAATGCATTTCAGAGACGTAGTAGAGTCAATCAGGTTGGATCATACTGCCCTGTTTTCTTCAACTATGACTAAGCAAATGTTGACAAGCTTGTAAAGGGTACCAGTCCATGTAAACTCCGTGAGATGGTGCAGGAGGTATGCTCTAACTACAATGGCCATACCAACACCATAAAAATATATTATTACTCCCTCTGCATCCATATGTACTGTGCAATAGCACACAATTTTACATTTACATTTTGCTTTACTTCCTTTTTGCCTACCATTTGTCCATGTTTGTAGCTGAAAGTGATCATTCAATCAGTTCACATATCCAGTTAAACAGATACAGTTAGTTTATTGTACTGTTGATCTAAAATTCCATGGAAGATTATAACTTCTTAAGCAACCAAGGGAATGTACCTGCACTTTTTAAATGCAGCCCAGCACACATAATGATTCACTTTCTGTGTACCCATATAATTTTATGAATGATAATAAATGACTACGAACAGAAACCGTTTAGCTAAAGGCCTTATAAATGAGCTTAAAAATGCCACAAAGGAGGGACTGCTTCCAAGAAGCTTATGTTTTTTTTTTCCCATCACTTTCTTTCTAAGTCAGCTTTTTGAAGCTTGAGCTCTCCTCTGAAATACCTAGTAAACTCAGAATTATATTTTGCTAAACAGTAATATAGGGCAATGTTATGCTTCACTCTTACACATTACTAATTATATAACTTTGATCCACACTTTTCATTTAACATATTAAAATCATACCTGCATACCCATTAAAACAAGTTCTTTACAAAAGAAAGTGCTGCCACAAATAAATGGAACTATAGTTCACAAAGTGGAATTGCTTGAACAAGGCTGCTCAAATTGCAAGGTTGAACCAGTGCACCTCAACAAATACTCTTCGAAACAGACACATTCAGAAACCCACTCCTTAAATAATCCTGCCTGGTTCCCCAACAGCTAGCAAATGAAACATCTCCTTTCAACTAAACACCCAGCTGCACTTTACACTGATACACGCAAGCATCCATACCAAATTCTATAAATGTAAAAAAATCAGGAACAAGCACAGAAAGTGCAATGAAAAACTGCTTCTATATCCACATGGGTAATTTTTGAACTACAAAAAAAACTTTCTTACTCCTTGTAGACATTAGAAGCATTCAGCCAAGAACGTCTCAAACCTTGCTATACAAAGGGTAACATATCTTACTGGGTTCTACTTAACATCACATTTAGGAAAATTATAGCATAGCTGTACATCCATCCAGTAGACAATGAATGTCTCCTTCCTAGTTACTTGTAGCGATAAATCAAAAAGGCACGATACTTACATACATCAACATCTACATAACAAAACAGTAAGAAGTACAACCATATAGGTCCAACTATATCACAAGAGATCGTGAAATAGATTCACTACTTATGTCACCTAAGTAATGCACTAATGAGGGATCTAGATATACAACACTAATGACAGCAGTTTGGGTTGTTTTTTTTCATCAAGAATGGTCTGATCGTGCTGAAATTATTGTATTTTTCTAGCTACATTAAAGGAAAGGAAAATCACTTTGTGATGAGAAAAAAATTGATACTTACTTGGTCTTGTGGCTGCAGATGGTAACCTAATAATCATTTTTGTTTAGGAGTCCCTATGCTCAGTTCTACATGGTACTAATGTACCTGCCAGTTAATAAGTAGGTCTTATTAATTAGTACTTAAGTTTCAGAATGAGAGCAAAGACAATAGTTTACAGACACCTTCCTATAAAGACTTTTCTAATGCACCAATAAGTGCACCAGCCTCTTCTTCTAAAAACAGAATTTATTCCAAACACGTTGCCAGACAACTGCAAAAGCACTCGATAAAATAATTCAGTGTGATGTTAAGCGCTTTCACCCACTACAGTGTGGGCTTCTTCAGAACAATGAAAACCTAAACACACCCTTCCTTTATTTGAAATTTGGCGCCATAATTTGCTCAATCTGACTTTTAAAGTCATATACATAACATGCATATTCTGCAACATTGCTCCTGAGCTAAAAATGATGTCAACATATGAACGAACTATTGAAAATTATTGAAAAAACATATAATCTGTATGTGCTACTAAACATTATATATGCAATATATGCAAACCAAAAAATATATATATGTGTATATCTATGAGGATACTATACTGTTTACTAGTGAATATTTCAAGAAAATCAAACATTATTCAAGATTTCTTGACGATATTTATATTATATGGGATGACAGTATTGATAATTTACATAAATTCCTAGATTTCATTAATGAAAGTAGCCTATTTTTGAAATTTACTCATGCGTATAGTTGCATAGGGCTACTTTACCTAGATACTATTATATAGAAACATGACGGAGAAGTAAAATCACGTATTTACAGGAAAAGTACCTTCTCCAATGATTATTTAGAATATGGAAGCTATCATCCGGAGAAGATGAAGCTTAACATATTCAAGGGTCAATGCATAAGAGCTGTAAGAATGACCTCACATTATAAAGAGATGGTAGATGAGGTAAAATTTATTACTCAACTTTTCGAAGAGAGGGGATACCCCATCAAGGTGATGGAGCAAATTGATTTAAATATCATTACTCAATGGGGTACCAACTATAAACCCTTACTGAGTTCAGGAGTTGTACATAGATTTAGAATAAGTGATATAAGCAATACAAGTATAGGAAATCAAACTAGTATTAGTCAATATGAGAGATCATGTATATTAACATTCAATACCGAGGTTGAACAGGTCAAGAATATATTAATAAAATATTGGTTTTTATTATTGAGAGATACTAAATGGAAGGATGTATTAGGGACTAGACCCAGAATTGTACTTAAAATGGGTCGCAATATAAAATGGTATCTGGGAAGAAACAACCAAACAATATCCACCACAAAAAATAACAAACTATCTAATGTGGGATGTGTAACCACTGTGGATTTATACTTGAAGTAGCCAGTATTACGTTAGACAATATGGGACACACTAGGATCAAATTTAAGTATGGCAATTGTAAGACAAAAATGATTATATAGATGGCAAAATGTACAGTATGTTCAGGGTTTTATATAGGAAAAACCGAAAGAAGTTTTAGACAACGTATATACGATCACATGTATTGTATCAGGAAGAAGGATACTAAGAATGCATTATATAGGCACATCGAAAAGATGGGTAACACGCACGAATTTAGATTCGCCATACTAGAAACTCTTTATATAGATCCTAGGGGGAGTGACCTTAAAATGCTACTGGGTTTTAGAGAGATATGGTGGCAATTATTCCTAGATGCTACGAATCCACCTGGACTGAATGATTACATTTCTTGTAAAGCTATTTTAGAATATTATTAATTTTACATTTTGAAACCTGGAGTCCCATCATGGCAATAATTATACATTGCTTGTACGGTTATTACATTTTCGGAATTATCAGGGGGAACAGAGTGGGTTCAGATAGAGTGTTTTTAACTAGTGTTTGTTATACTTATCCATTTTTATACACATGTTTGTCACTGATGCAATTTTATACTTTTTGTCGATAGTGTCAGACAATATGTATGTATGTATGCACTTAATATACAACTATATCAATTGTCTTCTTAGGCTCTTTATTAGGTAGATATACACACATATATATATATTTTTTTGGTTTGCATTTATTACATATATAATGTTTAGTAGCACATACAGATTATATGTTTTTTCAATCATTTTCAATAGTTCGTTCATATGTTGACATCATTTTTAGCTCAGGAACAATGTTGCAGAATTTGCATATTATGTATACAACTTTAAAAGTCAGATTGAGCAAATTATGGTGCCAAATTTCAAATAAAGGAAGGGTGTGTTTAGGTTTTCAGGGTTCTGAGGAAGTCCACACTGTAGTGGGTGAAAGCGCTTAACATCACACTGAATTATTTTATCGAGTGCTTTTGCAGTTGTCTGGCAATGTGTTTGGAATAAATTCTGTTTTTAGAAGAAGAGGCTGGTGCACTTATTGGTGGTGCGTCGCTGTATACTTTACAGGAGGAAGTTTCTTTTTGTTGATGAGAGCCAAGAAGACAAAAATTATTGAAAGTATCACAATCTTTCATACAAACCCAACAATGTGTGCACTGAGGAAAAAGAGCTGAAAAGAAATTTCAAAAGGGTGAAAAAAGCTAAACAGTGCGCTCATTATATGCAGCAGCATAACTAAGCAGTGCACTGGTTATATGCAGCAGCATAGCTAAGCAGTGCGCTGGCTATATGCAGCAGCATAGCTAAGCAGTGCACTGGCTATATGCGGCAGCATAACTAAACAGTGAGCTGGCTATATGCAGCAGCATAACTAAGCACTGAGCTAGTTATATGCAGCAGCTTAGCTAAGCAGTGCACTGGTTATATGCAGCAGCATAGCTAAGCAGTGTGCTGGTTATATGCAGCAGCATAGCTAAGCAGTGCACTGGCTATATGCAGCAGTATAGCTAAGCAGTGCACTGGTTATATGCAGCAGCATAGCTAAGCAGTGTGCTGGTTATATGCAGCAGCATAGCTAAGCAGTGCGCTCGTTATATGCAACAGCATAGCTAAACAGTGCGCTGGCTGTATGCAGCAGCATAACTAAGCAGTGAGCTGGTTATATGCAGCAGCATAGCTAAGCAGTGCGCTGGTTATATGCAGCAGCATAGCTAAGCAGTGTGCTGGTTATATGCGGCAGCATAGCTAAGCAGTGTGCTGGTTATATGCTGTAGCATAGCTAACCAGTGTGCTGGTTATATGCAGTAGCATAGCTAAGACGTGTGCTGGTTATATGCAGCAGCATAGCAAATTGCTCTAAAGGGAGAAAAACAAAACTCGGGGTATACTGCATTTAATTCTAGCTGTTCAATAAGGCAATAAAAAAAGATGAAAGAATGGATAGATAGCACCAGGCAGTTAACTGCTATACCAATATTATTGTCCAAAAAAGTTGAGATTTCACATTTGTAGAATGGAACTCGAAAAATGTTCTCTGAAAATTCAAGCTAGTAGTTCTGGTGCTGTTAAATGAGTCACTGAGTCACAGCAGACTTGGAATACAAAACATAGCTCAAAGGGTACAGAATTCAGAAGACTTCTGTTATCTTTTAAATACAAGTGTATACAAATACAAAATTGTGGGGTTTTTTGACTGCCAAACCTAGTTATGTCATAAAAAAAGACATAAAAGTCTGTTTTATGTCTCAAATGAAATTGTTTATGGTCCAGACATCAAAAGCATTCCCCTAGTTATAGACTGACATCATAAAGCAGAAAAATGACTTCAGCAGAAGAAAAGGGTAGCATAGTCAGAGGAATTCCATGAGACAGTTGTCCCATTTTCAAACAAACTTAAAAAAAGACGGGACATAAATACAACTTTCTTAAAATACTGTGTGTGTGTGTGTGTGTGTGTGTGTGTGTGTGTGTGTGTGTGTGTGTGTGTGTGTGTGTGTGTGTGCTTAAACACTGTGGCTTTAACAATTTTCTTAATATAGAAATTGATTTGTTTTGGCCTGCTCTCAAATCTAAATTCTTTTACTGTCTAATCCATTTTTTGGAATTGTCATGTGGTTATTTTTTGGTGTGTGTGTGTGTGTGTGTGTGTGTGTGTGTGTGTGTGTGTGTGTGTGTGTGTGTGTGTGTGTGTAAGTGAAAAGAAAAAAAAAACAATTTAGGAACCTCCCTATATGACTGCATATTCAGTGTACAAGTCTTATAAAATGATCAAGGTCCGCAACTGTTAGCACTTTCAGGACATTGAAATGATGACCAAACTGTAAAGGCTTCCTTTAAAATGACCAAAAGTATTAGAAAGTAGCAACTTAAGAGCACCAATACTTTTCTTCCAAACTGCAGGGTTTGTGCATATGTGTGTACGTGAGTGGGGGGGTTCCACTGGAAGATGACCACACTTCATCCAATCACTGCAGTAAATAACAATTCTTGAAGTAAAATGAAAACATAAGCATCACAAAATCAAGTAATTTTCCTGGCAGCACTTCATAAGAAGCATCCTTAAAAGTATAAACCCATTTGCAGCTCTCCAGGTACAGGCATGAAAAAGTAGCACATACTGAGCACACGGCATTTGTCTGTTAAATATAGCTAATTCTCTATACCGCCAAAAACTAATGAAACAGTACTGAAGTGAGAAGACATCAGGTGACTTCAGGTCAAACACCTCAGCACTGCACACATCTACACACATAAAACACAGACAAGACTGAATAGTCTTCAGCTTTTTTTTTTTTGTAATGCATGACCTTTTTAGCCATATGACATGACACCAGTGTCAGGCAACTACACTACATTATCCACAGCTTAGTTGGGCTCTGCTGAATAGAGTAGCGATAAGAATTTGCACAACAGCAAAAAAAAATACATCTGATACTTACACACTACTGTCCGTCACAGACATTGAATCATCCGTCAAAGCGTCACTGGATATTTCACTGTCATTTGCACTTGTTGCTGGTGCAAAAACATGACCAGAATTGATGTGGCATGGGATATCATTACTGTGTCGTCTGTAGGACCTGAGAAAATAAAGCAAGATGAAGCATTTTTAAAACCCTGTAACAGAAGTTGGACTGAAAGACCATCTATTGTTAGGTAGGAAAACATGGTGCCCAATATTACTTCTAATAAAGAAGTAAACTGGCCTCTGCAACCAAGACTGACCAATGTCCCAGAACGAGGAAAGTCATTTAATACATTTCACCCCATTTGACTGTAATATTAATAAAGCCAAATACATATCCTACTGTAGATTACCAAGGCCAGACATGCTGAAAGATATTAAGTGTTTTTGCTAGTAAACTGAGTAATGGCATGTTATTGCTAGCCAGAAATATGGAAACGGCTATGTTGGGTCACTGCCCCACCCCAAGCACAATGGTACACAACTTGTATCTTGTGACAAAGGAATGACAACAAGGTGACTGGTAACACAGATCAAATGCTGAATTTCTTCTTGCTAGACCTAAAAATTTTCCATAACAACTACCATCCATTATGCATCACACCTAGGAATATCTTACATTATTGCCTGTTTTGCAGGCTGCATAACTTCTTTGACTTTAGTCACTCTCAGGTATAGTGTCACATTTCGGCACTAGCACCACTGCCCTGTTCTGCTTTTCTTGTTCTTCCTTAACAAGCAGAAAACTACAGGTGCTTGTATTTGACAGCATCAAAGAAAGAAAAGGTGATAATTCATGCCCCTCCTAGAACAAAACTGGGGGACTGTAGTATACAATGAAATAGGCCAGCTGGTAAACTGAAATGATCTGAAAACCCTTCTGGCTTATGACTTTATAATCGTTTAACTTAGTGTTGAACAGCAAAGGCTAGTTCATCAATTCTCATGAACGTCAAATTGAACCTAGACATTAAGCAGGCTAAGAAAGATTGAAATTAAGTGAAATTGAACCACTACTTGCACTTTTTAATAAGTCACAAAAAAATGATGAAATCTCATAAGCATTAAGGGGCAACAGCCAACAGATGGTACAGGTGGTGAGAAACAATACAGCTAGACTACACAAAACTTAGGTAATTGTGAAATTTTCCTTAGTACTTGCTGTAAATATATGTTTGCTTTTCTTGTACGTGAACTACATTATTCTAAATAGATTTATATATGTGCATTTCATAAAATTTCTTTAAATTTCCTTGCAGATTTTCTCCTTGGAGTTCTGTTGAAAATTGATCTTTCAAGGATCCAGGTGGACTACCCCAGTTAACAAACAAAATAAATAAAATAAAAAAAATGAAAATTCATCTGTCCTCACCTACTTACAAAGTTCTGAAGTTCTGATGAGCATGGTTTTACAATAAAAGACACACAGCCTTCTTCCTTTTACTCTGAGGTTATTGTCTTTATGCTTTCTGAGTTAAGTCAATGAGCTACAAACAAAACACATACTACTGAGCAGTCTGTTTGCCACAACCTTTATTGGTATCCTTTGGGATAAGCCATTTAACCAATCTAGTACTTGTGGCCTCTCCATACTGAGAGTACCAAATGATTTTTGGAATAAATAAATTAAATTGAATTATAATTTATAGTAAACATTAAGCAATCTGTTTGCAGACCTTTACATACTTAGCTAATAACCAGACAGTGACATACCCTGTACCTTTTGTCTGTAAGGTAAACGCATTAACAATTTTGCCAACCTGCTATACTCTGTAGGCTTCTGGCATCAGACTGTTGTCTTCTCACATGTTCTTTGTGACCATCTGTACATATCTGGACTACTACTGATGAAATCATGCTGTTCTACTTGGACAGCAACAGGACTACAACCCCCATATGCAAAACAAGCTACATGGAAGGACAATTCCACCAGACTTCATACTGATGATATGATAGCTCAAACTGCCATAACACATTTTCTCCCCCAGCCAGTACTGAAAAATGGTCTGTATGCCCGTTTGGACTTTTCCAATATACAAAAGGCAATCAGTAAATAAATCAGCAAATGTAGCGATCTGAATAGAACATTCACCCTATATGGTAAGCAGCTACAGGAACAAAAAGAAAAATTAATTACTAAGGCCTTGGTCCCATGGCTGTTTCCACTTGCTTTCATGACATCAGCACATTCCAGCAGGGTTGCATTTATCACAAACAGCTGAGGAGGTGCTGTCCATGAGAAGACAGAACAGTTCAAAAGCAACAGAATTTTATTTTTCATTAGGTACACAGAACAACCTCCCTGCCCACAGCAACTCTTCACAATGTAGGTAGAGTTCCAAGGGTTCCTATCACATCATCGAACTTTTACAAGTTCGAACCACATATGGTCGAGACCATATGTTTGAATTTATAAAAGTTTGAGCGTGTGAATGGAAATCTCCATAGGTGGAGGTTTCCATTCACTTCAATGTGGTGCGATCTCGGAGTTGGTATATTTAAGTAGTGGGGGGTGTGGTGCAGGGGGGCTTGCCCCCCCCCACTTACATCAGTTTATTTTGTTGCCCATTGTTTTTGTTTTTTTAGGTAGTCGAAGTTATGTAACTTCGAACATAATGGTTCGACCATTAGGTGTTCAAAGTTACGTAACTTTGACTATGTGATATAGACCCGAGTTTCAAGAATGTATAAGTCATGCAAAAAACATAGGAACCAGGTTTTTAGTGCACTACAATCTCAGCCGTAGCCAAGAAGCAAGAAAATAGACAGACATGCTTTGCCAAGCAGCTGATCTATGGCATGGAGGTCTGTGTTTCTTTGGCACAAGGAAATAGACTACATCTTTTCATCTCGTGGAGCAGTACTAATGTCACAAGACTCAATAAACACATTTCATTCATTAGTAAACCACACGGTACTGTTGTATTTTTTTAATAACTGAAAGTGAACTGAAAACGTGGACACAGATCAAGCTTCATCTTCGGCAAGGAATCCAAGAGGTACCAAACAGTCAATGAGTTCAATGAAGGATGTTCCAAAGACAAGGGTGGGTTCATAAGTTTCCAAAAAATGACCTTAGAACATTTTAACAGACACAGCCTGCACCCTTTGAAGAACAAAAGACAGACAAAAACACACAATCCTACTTGACTGACATGGTTTACCACCTAGATTTTCACCAGTGCAATAGTAATGTCTGAGCCTTTTTTTTGCCAAACCGTTGCATAAAGTTTTAGGATTATGGGCTTATCTCAAGATGTTACGTCACTGAAGTTTCATTTTATTATTTTTTCTCCCCTCACTATAACCTGTTTTCAAAGTTTTAATATGTACATTCTCTGTGACGTACTTTCCCATATCATACATGAAAAGTAGGTGCTGTACTATATTTCGCATTTGCCTGATAAACAAAAAACAATAACTTGACAACTGGCTGGATTTTACAAATTGGGCCTTAACAAGACAAAAGCAGAATGCAGTCCAAAATAATCAATGATGCAATGACATGGACTCATTGTTTGAGTGGCCAGTAATCTACAGAAAATTAACCTCTCCTTTTTACAGGATATTTAGGTTATCAGCATTGCTGGCAAGACAGTGACGGTCACTGGGTTTAGCGCTCTGGAGTTGCTTGCCAAATTTAAAAAATTACAGAAGCATTAAACCAACCTTCTCAACTACAAATTAAATATCACCTACAATTTACTCCATATAAAAATCTTTTAAGTAAAAAAACACTGATATTTATGAGAATATTTTAAAGAAAACTTTTTGGTTTGACATGAGCCAGGTGGCAGTGCTGCGGTAGCGTTGTTGACTCACAGTAAGACGCTGTCCGGTTCGATTCTCCGCTAGCGTCTTCTGCATGCAGACATGCGTGAATGGGCGTACCTTCGTTGAAGGTTGTGCATCAGGGCTGGTAACTTGGCACGTAAAAAACTCAACTACCAATCATTAGCGGACCGGAGTTCCGCTGTGGCGACCCCTAACTGGGAAAAGCCGAAAGACACAAACAAACAAACACCAGGTAGAAGCCGATAAGTTGGTCTGATTCTTATGGCAAAAGAAAATAATTTAAGTGCCTTGAATTGAGGCAGCAATATACTTGTTAAAGCAAGTGTTTTGATCTAGGACTGCCCATGACTTGCTGTACAATTTACTATGCTGACTGCTAAAACCCCTCTTCAAAACTGACATCTCTGGCTGATCAGTCCACCACCCTGAGGTGAAAGAATTGAGAATGTGACTCATCTATAACTCCATTACATTAGCCCATTGATACAGTCCCCTCCCCCAATCACTTAATGAAACACAGCAGTATTCCTGTACAAGCACAGACAAATGGAACTGGTATGCAGTCCCAAACATGTTCAGAGGAATACTAGATTACACCTAGAAAATAAATGTGAAACAATAACTCAAAGTAGAAACTAGGATGCTCTACATAAGGATTCGTGAAAAAGATTATGTGTTCTTTGTACAAAATGTTCTCAGATAATAAAATGTATACAAGAAAAAAAAGTGTCCCTAAGAAAACACACACACACACACACACACACACACACACACACACACACACACACACACACATGCACACACACTATTAGGGAAGAGGGCAAAACATCCAGAAGGAAGTGACACACTAAAATGCTAAAACTTTCTAAGATGATAGCAGAAACCATAAATCTGTCCTGGCACCTGACCTTGAACACTTAAGAATGTAACAGACAAAAATTACCCACAAACACTGCACAAACATCACTGTCTGCAGATCTTACCGGCAGCAATGCAACCAAGTTGCAATAGGTTAAGAGCAAAATCTAGTATCTGTAACTACAGATATTATTTGGCACAATTTCTTTTCTTCAGCACAGTAATTTTTAGATTTCCAGATTTCACAAAGTACATGTAGTAAGCTTTTGTTTAATATATGAGATCACAAGAGTAACAGACAAAAAAATCCACCTCTCCAAGCAACAGCAAGTTGCACAGACATTATATAATACACTTCAAAAGCAAATTATTGTTTGCTTTACTATTTTTGTTGTACAGAACAAAGCTAAAAAACCTAATTAAGGACAGATGATAATTTCCAAAGAAGCCTACATCACTGAAGTACACTGAAGAGTCTGAAGTCATCATCACACACGCAAAACATAAGAACAGGAGCACAAAGTAAAAAGCAACCCAGAAGAGGAGAAATCAAATATACAAACTGTTATCACCAATCAAGATGCTTATGAAGTGCCATACAAAATGATTGAGAAAAAAAGATTTAAAAAGGACAGGAGATAGCACTTCTAATAAGCAAACAAAAGCATTTTTTTCACAGAGAGGGCTGTGCACCCATGGAATGGGTGACTAGCATGGGTGGTGGGTAAGGAATCCACAGAAGTATTAAACAGGGTGTGGGACAGATAGATTTCTTAGATAATAAAATGTATAAAAGAAAAAAAAGTGTCTCTAAGAAAACACACACACATGCACGCGCACACACACACTACTAGGTAAGAGGGTAAAACATCCAGAAGGAAGTGACATACTAAAATGCTAAAACTTTCTAAGATGTTAACAGAAACCATAAATCTGTCCTGGCACCTGACCTTGAAAAGTAACACTTAAAAATGTTACAGAAAAAAAATGAACCACAAACACTGCATAAACATCACTGTCTGTAGATGTTACTCTCTGGCAGCAATGCAACCAAGTTGCAATAGGTTAAGAGCAAAATCTGGCACCTGTAACTACAGATATTATTTGGCACAATTTCTTTTCTTCAGCGCAGTCATTTTTAGATTTCCAGATTTCACAAAGTACATGGTGTAAACTTTTATCTAATATATGAGATCACAACAGTAACAAACAAAAATCCACCTCTCCAAGCAAGCAGCCCAGAAGTGGAGAAATGAAACATACAAACTGTTATCACCAATCAAGATGCTTATGAAGTGCCATACAAAATGACTGGGAAAAAAAGATTTAAAAGGACAGCAGACAGCACTTCTAATAAGCAAACAAAAGCATTTTTTTTTCACAGAGAGGGCTTTGCACCCATGGAATGGGTGATTAGCATGGGTGGTGGGTAAGGAATTCACAGAAGCATTAAACAGGGTGTGGGACAGATAGAAATGCTTAAGACAGGTAAGGACAGAAAGGGAACACTATGTTAAATGCATTTAAGGGACAGACTGGATAGCATTATTAATTACCTCCTGGTAAATCGACAACAGGTTCATAGTGACTAGGCATCTCATTCACAGGAGGATATACTTAGCCACAGGATGACACACTCAGAAGTGCATCGCACCCCCATCCTCCCTTAAAATGCACTGTACTATCAGCAATCTGTATACATGCCGAAGGAGTAGAACTCACAACCTTCTGCCCCAAAGGCAGGCATACTTGCTACCTGTTGTGCTAACAGTGCAAACAATGGGCATGTGGGACATCTTGTACCCTAAGCGACAATCATGTAAATGTAAAAAAAAAAGGGTCAGACACAGAGAGAAATATTTTACAAAAAGTGCTTAGAACAGAAAGTGACAATGTAAAGTTTACTGGGGCATGAAGGGAAATGTGAGAAGATACTTATTCATGGCACAAGGAACAGACCAAGAAAAACATCAGACAGTAACTGCCTGCATCTTTTGAAGAAAGCTTCTTCTTGTTTAAGCTGATGGGACACAGCATGATGACCGACCATTTCTGCATCTGTGCATCTGTATACAACTGTACAGATGAAAATGAATCTTCTGCTACTATGAAAAAAGGCTTGGATCTGATTATGGTACTCTCAAACCCACATACTATTACTCATACAATCTGAAGTATGGAAGTTTAGTGGCCCCAAGATTTTGATATTGTATTAGAAAAGTACCTTGCAGGCCGGTCTGCACAGACGTGGGCTTATCCTCAGTGACTGACAGGTGAAATGGGCATGTTGTGGTATGGAAGAGACTGCAAGTATTTTTTCCTTCGTTTTTGCAGAGGGCAAGCCCCCCTGCACCCCCCCCCCCCACAAACAAAATATACCAACTCCGAGATCACACTACCTTGAGAAAAAGGGCAAATTAAGAATAGACAAAGAATATCCCTGCTGCCATCTGGACGAATATTACTTTACTTACACTGATTGTTGGATGGTGGGTGGGGTTTGGGTCATACTTGCTACTGTGCATCCTGTGAGGTACATTTCTAATACGAAGCCAATATTTTAACATGCCAGTGGTTAGTAATCTACAAAACTTTCAGAAGAGGTAACGGTCAGAAACAGCAACATAATTTGAGAATACAAAGTACAGACCTAAGGCGATTCTTAGAAAAGGTAGAAAAAGTAAGGTGTTGGTTAAGAAGAACCAGCAGACAAGCCAAAGGTCAACACTAGGTGGGCCACAGGTCCTCATATTCAGCTCTATTCCTCTCATGTCAGCATCTAGAACAACTGCTCTCCAGTTATGCCTTATAAACAAACTGTACAAGAAAATGAAGCTTCTGTGAAATGGGAGACGGAGCAGAAAAATGTGCAAAAATTACATGAAAGACACAAGCGCTGCAGGTTCTAAAACTATACTATATGTGGCATCTTTGAACTGTCTTATAGCGGATGACAGTAGCATATTATAATTAATTGTGAATCTACATACATCTCCCCAAATCAGTTTTAAATTTAAATGGTGAAAAACAACATCCTGAATTCTAATTGTAGTATGTCCTAAGCATGTGAAATTATCTAGGGACAACTAAACTATATCACATCCAGGCACATTCTGAATTTGAATTATCCACTGAGCTTCAATAATTTCAAACGCATAAGGCACATCTGGATATGGGTTAAGCAGCACTAACCCATTTGGCATGCTTTTCAAGATCTGTATGACAACTGCACTTAAGGTATAAGAAAACTGGAACCAGGAAGTTACACACACTTAGTATTGATGTTTTAAGCTGTTGTTTCAGAAATGGTATCCTGCACAAGATCATAAGCTGCTGAATAAAATGGTGTTGAAATTATTTTCAGCAGGCTGCAGCATGTTTACATGATACTACATAGGACTGTAATCAAACTGGGGAAAAAAAACTAAATCAAAAAGTCTGCTCTGTCTAAAGTGTATACCAAGAAACAAGATTAATTCTAAAATGTACAGGAAAGCAGGTGAAGCTAGAATGTTAGATCTGTACTCAAACTTTCAAAGTACCACACCTTCCTTCCACCCTTGAAGTAGCAGTTAGACATTTCTACTCTAACTCATGCACTGTTACTACCACTTAACCAAACTGTTCTCCTCCAGTGGTATAGCAGAAGAAACAATGGAGCATACATATTAAAACTACTAACAATGGATCACATATAGTAAAATTACTACATTAGAAAGCTGCACCATTCCAGGTATACATCACGGTGGAAGCAAAACTAACCAGTCATGAGCTATCCTGTGTACTTCCATGACTACAATTACAGTAGGTGGTCGAACATCCGAATGATTACCCGAAATGTCAATTATACGAACCAGCCTTCCAAAGTGTTCTGGTAGGAAAAATCATAAAGTCTGAATATGTAAACATTATACATATTCGCTTGAGCATGTTTTTGTGCTTGTAGCTAGCTCGCGTGTGAAAAATATGCTTTACTGTCCACTGAAATCACTGAATGGTTGAAAAGTGTTTTCTTGCATGCAGAAAAAAAAATGTTCAAAGTTTTTTATCCAGTTTAGTAATCTGTTTGATTATCCGAACAGTTTGTGTCCACACACACACACACACACACACACACACACACACACACACACACACACACACACACACACACACAAAACAAGCTTGCCATCTCAACATACCATCTAGTGGGGAAAACAAAAACTGCATTATTCAAGAGTTACAGGAAATCCAAGCCCAGCAAATCTGGAAGGTAAGAGACAGCATGCTGTAATCGATCTTATCCCGAAGTAGGGTTCAAATTCCTATGAGCAATGGCACATAAGAAAGGACAGACCCCACTAGGGACAAAGTGTATCTAAACTAGTTAGCAGCAAGGAAAGTTTTAAACAGCAGCATGTTAGAAACGTGTCAATATAAAAAGTTGAGGGAAAGTAAGAAAAACTCGTCAAAACCAATGCACAATACACATCTGTTTGCACTACAGCCTTAAAAGCCATAATCAGCACTCCCACAAGATAACAGAAAGACTTGCCATAATGCAAAGAAATCTGAAATGAACCAGGATGTTTTAAGGAGACTTCTATAACTACAATGCCAAAATATAATTTTCTTTTAAAAACAGTGCCGTTTGAAAGAAATTTAGTATTCATGGCTGAAAAAGAACCACCTAAACAGCAGACCACATAGACCCAATTATCATGGGTATTAGTTAAAAAATTCCTGACAGTGACTGTGTGAAATAAAGCACTCTTTCATTGTGGAAATACAAGGAACATAGACTTTTTATCACTCAAAATGAGAAACATCCCTCACAGTGAGGTACACTTAAAAGCTACGCACACAGATCAATGCATCTTTCACCTTATACTAACACAGCATACTTTTCACTTCCGAAACTGGGGATTACTATTTTCCTGATTAATCATCTAGCTTTAACATTGAAGGATGCTGCCAATTTGTAACATAACTGCCAAATAAATCCACCCAAAGTGGGACAAAAATGGCAAGTCACCATCACAGCAAGCTACTGGGAATAAATAAAAGAATGCAACTATAAAACACAGGGAGCAAACTGACATAAATGAAAATAAACGCAATAAAATTAACTGCAGTTGAGCACTGACCCTCGTGGACCATTTTCAAAAGCTGTAAAACAGTGAGTCATTGGGAGTGCAAAAGTTATTTGGCAAGAAGTTAAAGATCAAATAAAACATTCAAAGACAATTTAGTAATGTACAAAAGCCTGAGATGCACATGAACACACTTTTAGCAGTACAAATGAAAACATCAGTTTATCAGACAAGTAAAACATCCCAAAGAACCACCAGGAAACTTAGGCTCCAAACAGTAAAACGGATGTAAATGTTCTAGCCTTTATGTACTTTGGTTCAATTAATTCTATTATGAATCAGTTTATTCTAAGTTATTTATATAACAGTTAGTTATAAGCCCAAAGCTTTAATAAGCTTTGGACTTTTTGCTTCAAAGGGTAGACCTATGTTTTCTGCCAAGGTTGAATGAATTTAACAATTAAGAGTCATTTACAGAGAACTTAGTGGGGAGGGGGCTCAGGAATGTGACAGCAGGCTCTGCAGCTTTTCTACTAGGTCTTTCATCTTCCCATGACCTCCCCCCATGCATGTGTGAGAGCACACACACACACACACACACACACACACACACACACACACACACACACACACACACACACACACACACACTCCTTTGGCCTGAAGTAAGCCTGGGTGGACTAAAAAAGAGATGGACATCTGCCTTAATGGGAAGTACTATTTTATTCCATTTGCATACTTACCATCTTCCAACATATTCAACAGTTTTTGTTTGAGTCTATCATAGACAGCACACTTCATTCTCTTCCCCCTGCTGTGTTGCATTCCACCATTTCACCAGCATTAATAAAGCCTGACCTTTCCAAAAAAGCTCATAATAAATAAATAACATAACAGAAACTAAAATAAAAATGGAATGTGGGGTCTCTTCACCAGGAGAAGCCAGTGCTATGGTGAGCAGAATACTGATGGGGGTCAACTGCACAAGTAGGCTGCAGTACGAGAATGACCTTTGCTGGAGGGCTGTGCTGCACGGTCCGGTCCTTAGTACTGCTGAGATTACATTCTTCTAAAAACTATGTGGAGCTGTCTACCAGTAATTTCAATAAAACTGTGAAAACATGAAGAAGTAGGTTTATGAAGTAGAGCATTTGTAAAATGGATGAAAACCCACAACTTTAAAGTTCATTTATGTCCGCAAGCTTTTCATCCTAAAATTGTGCATTCTTAAAATATCTAAGCCTTTTGCATATTCCAGATATAGGCATGTGTGTGTGTGTGTGTGTGTGTGTGTGTGTGTGTGTGTGTGTGTGTGTGTGTCTGTGCGCGCGTGCACGTGTGTTCTGTCTAAATATGTAAGACCACTACAGAATGACATAGACATTCCTGAAACTGCCTTCAGGCTACAAACAAATGGAAAGTGTGCACAAATAAATATGAAGTGTGCAAAGAAAATTCGTTTCCACCTTCCTTTAATCTAACCAATGTGATACAAAGTGCAAGGCAAAATCCAATAAGTAAAGTGTGGGTATCAAACCACATGCTAAAGCCTCAGATTCTACTTTTTTATGACTGTTAGTGGCAAAAGACAGGTAAGTGGGTCAGTAAAACCATAAAAACAACTAATAAAATGGGAATTTTATATGAATGCTTAAATAAAAAAAAGTAACACAGTTTAAACATCTAGCCAACAAAAGTTTGAACATGTAGCCCCTCTCTTTACTAACACAACATCCTATTGGTTATATGCTCCTTTGGGGATCTGCAGAAATGCAGTTTCTGCAGTGTCATTCGGAAAGAAGAGTGGCCCAGGAACAAAGTCTGCTCTAACTATTAACAGTTTTTTTTTTCTTTTTTTTTATTTACGCAACAACTGTTACTGCAGAAAGCAATCAGGTTCTTGGGGAGGAAAAGTACAAAGGATTCCTGCATACTTAAAGAAAACTGATTAAGGGTGTCTTCCTGTGATTTACTTAAAAAAAGAAGTTGCAATAATTGCACCCAGATGGCTTGTTTTTCTGTGCTGCTTTGCATCAAGCTGCCTGTAAGGATTCGAATTCCTGTGCGTGTGTGCGTGCGAGCACACACATACACACACACACACACACACTTGCTCAGTAAGGACTTGCCTTACTGGCATACATGCAAAGTGTTTTCAGATGTCAGGTTACACTTGCTGCAAATCATCTTCTGTTTTTGTCCCAAGCATAACATATTTGCATGCCCTCTTTAATAACATCTCTATGCAGTCATATACCACTTTATGAATTTGCAGTGCCCATGATTAATAAAAATCATTTTATTATACTTCATCTTTCCATTTTTAGTCCAGCATTGCATCTTATGCTGTTGAAGGAGTGTTTTGATTAAGCACCAACTTATCTAGGATGAAGTATGCTGACTTTTCAGTCTATCAATAGTCAGTACACAGTAAATCTGTGACAGAGTGGTCGGTCATCTATCATGGTTGCGTTAAGTTTTGAGACAGACCAAATATATATCACTATATAAACTGGTGCAGGGAAAAATGGAATGACTTTGTTTATTAAACTTTACCCAACTAGTTTACATACAATGAACTAGCAAGCAGGAAAAAAAAACCTGAGTACAGTTTGAAATGCAACATTTAGATTGATAATTGAAGCCAAGTTTCATTCCAACAGATTAAGAAACACAGACTCCCACTGGCAAGTTCTTTCAGAGGACAGGAAGCAGTTAGGAGGCAGCAAAGGGCCAGTTGCTAGTAACCACATCTTTCATTCACGAGCAGGGCTGGGCAGCCTTACTGATGTATGCACAGAAGACTTAATGGAAGGCAGACGACTTGACCTTCAGGAGAAATAAAATCTCACACACACACAATGGACATACAAAATAATAAGGCAACACACAAAGCCTATATCATAATCCATGACTTTGGCAGTAAAATGTAGATGACCATGTAGTAACTGGGAATCACAGACAACTACAATTCCTTTTTCATTATAGATAAAAAGATCCAACACAGTATATTCATAACAAATAACATATAAAAACTATGTATGCACACATAAGTACACACACACACACACACACACACACACACACACACACACACACGACATGCGTTCCACATGATCACGTTTAAAATGTGAACTTCACAGATCAACAAACAAAAACATGTAGGGGATCTGTCATTTTTGGTATCTTCCAACAGACTACACACATACCCACCCACCCTACAACCAATCCAAGCCATTCTTTAAATACCGAAGCTTTAATGTACATAAATACAGATAAACTAATCTTAGAAATGCAAACTGCTAATGTGCATATCACACAGCCTCACCTGTAGGTATTCTCAGTTTCTGTGACTGCTCTCATCTCTGCTGTTGTAGCCCGGAGCATTTTGCTGTTAAGTCCAAGAGCAGAACTCATATGTTTGCTTTTGAAGTCTGAAAAAGACCATTCTTCTTCTTCATTTAATGTCGGAAGGTAGCCACAGACAAACTTGAGACTTCCCATAGCATGCCCACTAGAATAAACAGGATTTTCACCTCCAGTCCGTACATATTCAAGGTATATATCAGAAGTCAGAAACAGCTGGTATGCATTTTCTTCCATTTCCATTTGGATTTCAGTTTGAGCCTGATCAAACATCACAGAGTCAATCTGTAGCTTCTTTATAGTGTCCCTGATGTAACTCTTTGTGGCAGGCTTCAGCTTTCTGGACACAATGCTGTTGTTCTCTATGTACCTTTTGTAAATCGCTTTGGCCACCCTCGCCGTTTTGGTATCCTTAAGGTTCATTTGCCTGAAACCATTACAGGCAAACCAGAAGTCCAAAGTGTCCACACATTTCTCCCTTTCCAAGAAGGTCTTAAAGAGATGGGCCCCATCCTGGTCACCCAATAAGGAAAGCAAAGATTTGGTCCACTTGGCCAAGGGTGAGTCCGGGCAAGCACTGCCCTCTGGTTCCCCCAAACCATTCTCATTCCTCCGTGGGGGGCATGAATCATTACTGACCTTGCTGCTTTGGCCCTTCATGGCATAAGTGCTTGTGGGTTGGCATGATGTCTCCCCTTCCTCTCCTGGCACTGGGGGGCGTGGGGCATCCTCTCGAAACCTGGAGCTGTGGTCAGGAAGGTGAGTCATCAGCAACACACTGCTCATGGCTCCAGAAGCAGGATTCAACTTCAGCAGTTCTCCTGCCCTTTTTGAAATCTCTGACAACCTGGTCACACTCGTTTTCAGACCAGTGGAGGCTCTTCTGATACTTCTCTCTGCAACAAAAACAAAACGTTGGTTTAATCAGAACCAGATCATCTAAATCCGAATACAGAAGACATAATTAACATTTTGAACTTGACGTGGGACTCACAACACATAAAGGCACCACAGGCAAATGCAGTGTGAAATAAAATATTCCCCCTAAAGTTTAACCATTAATTACATTATTAAAAAAAGAAACGAAGACGGAAAATCTGAATGACATAAAGATGTTTTATACTGTATGTCCAAATTAAACTATTAAGACTTAGGATGCAGAAAACAAATATACCCTTGGAAGGGAAGTCATATTGTAATCTCACACACACAAACACAGAAACGCATAACCATTCTCTACCTACTCTGAAACCTTTGTCGAAGTTCTAAAAATGTTTTTTAACGCAATGTTTATGTGCGAGAATAGCGCATCCATACTCTGTAATCCAAGTCCTGCTACTGCTTCCTTCCCAGTGAAAACCATATGGAACGAACTATAGAAAACTAAGCTAGATAGCAAAGATTATAATAATTAAAGATGTGCATATAAACTCCTGCATATACATACTCATAGCTGAAGTAAACTGGGCCGTTCTTTGCACTGGCTCCCAGTAACAAACAAGCACAAGCTGGCCAGAATCTTCCAAAATGCTCCAGGAATAGCGGAAGACCGAAACTGTACGCACAGGGCAGTTAAGTCCAGTGAACGGGTCACTTCAGCATAGCAGTGTTCCCTCTTCAAATCTGCTTACGGAAAAGTGTTTGGTACTATCCCCACTACCACCACCATCCCATTCCCTCCACAAGTTTATCACACAGGATTGTGGCGATCGAACATGTCAAGAATTATGAAAACAAGTGAAGAACTGCTTAGACTACAATCATTACGCTTAACGTATTACTTTTATAGCCCCAAAGGGGGAAGCAAAAGTGACAATTAACTGCATTTGTCAGTCGCTGTAAATCAAGCACTTTAAACACATACATCTTAAATGCTAGCATGAATACAGTTCACCCGACTTGTAAGAAGACAATAAAGAATAAATGTGTAATACTTGCTGTCTATGACTGTGTAGCTAAACTAGTCCAGGTCAGTCTCAGTGACAGCAATCGATTACCACAGTTAAGTGGCCAGCTTTGAACTAGCCCAGCCATTCATAGGAAGAACCCCCCAAAGTGCCTCACCTCGGCAAGTTTGGAGCTTATGCAAGGAGTGTAAGTGAAAAGGGGAGGAGAACTGGTCAGCAAAAATCCACAATCCCACCTCACATCTTCAGCCACAATGTGAAAATAAATACTACACATGAACCACTTCAGAAACACTACAGCATACTTTTGATCCGAAAAGAAAAAAACAACAATCCAGACCCACTCATCTACTGCTTGGTGGCGCCGATACAGTGATCATCCCCCTCTTGTTCGACTTCAAAGCCACAGACAGCAAGACATCAAAGGATCCAGAAGAGGGGCCAGCAGGGGGAGGATCCTACGCACACGTTCATCATAGAACTTACCATCGATCCTGCATTCAGCTTTCCTTCTTATCCTTCTAATAATATTTTCTTTCCTGCAAAAGTAATCCGGGATCGGTTGCGATCCACAGCAAAACACGTTTTCCCATTTAGCATCAGAGGCATCTACAAATAGAAAAGAAATGCCCCGAGATCCCTCGTTTGGAGACTGGGTGCCCGTTTTTCAAGAAGTCACTCCATGCATCCGATGTTTTTTAGCCCTGGCAATCCCACCATAGACTGGAGTTGTTGCAACATGAGCAGTGCACATCAAAGCCACAAGCCGACTTGCAACCCACCAGGTCTGACATAAAGCATAAACAGACTTCCACTAAGTGAGCAACCTCTCGATAACAGCCATGCTTCCTTGTGTGCACTACACTTAGTGGTGGTCACTCGCTATTTTCCGGGTGACACGGGTGCCTTAGTGCTATGCCGGCACGTTCTGAGTAGTTACTAAGTTGCCAGGACCTTATCAAAGAGAAACGATCTCTGAAGACAACTCCCCCCAAAGGCTTTGGGACGTCACAATGTAAGTGATGTGCCGCCCCAATCGCGTTCTGCCTCTCGTGCTTCACTTTAAAGAAACAGGCTCCCGTGCACAGTATTACAGTACTAGTCCCCGCGCCCCAGCTCCGCCTCGAACACGCGCACGTTCCACGTTTAACTATTAATCTGCTGCTGCCACTTACCACGAGTTATGTTGTTAAGAGGGTCACAGTGTTCTACGGCTGGTATTGTGCCATGATCGTTTTTGTGCTGAGGAGTACCATGAATTAGCATTATGTGGTTATAGATTATTGTCATGCATGCGTTCCTTGTAACATAGCGGGGCACAACAAAATAATCTTTTAATTGTAACTAATGAACGGAAAGCTGCGCGGTGAGGTACTACCTACACACCCACTATACACACATATGTGTATGTGTATCCTATGTATTTTATTTTCCAGACACACCGATAAACCTTGTGTTAATAACAGTCTCAGGAAGTAGAGAGCGTCACAACATGTACTTAGGGTACGTGGATACTTGGCATGACAGAAGAGAAGGCAAGGCAGTCAACGCAGAATGCCCACATTTTTTGTCTCATATTTATGGTCTGTTTCTCATGAAAGTGTGGTTTTCTGGCAAATCATGAAGGACTGGCGTCAGAAAATAACGGCAGACATTTGAGTTATGCACTTGATAATAATCAGAAAATGTGTACTAATGGACAGCATGTTAATTGTATCAACTTTCTAAGTTTGGAAGAGTAATATTTAAAAAAAAATGAACCTATTTTGGGGCCTTTGTTCCCCCATTTATTTATAGCTTTGTCCCTTGCTCTTAAGAGGTTGAGAGGTATGCACACTGACCATTTCATCTCCGCAGAATGCCCAGAATTTTGCCTCATATTTTTGGTCTGCCCTCTTAAAATTCGGGTTTTTTTTGGCAAACTACTTAGAATTGAAGTCACTAAATAATGTCGTACGTAGAGTTTCAGACTCCATGCCCTTCAGAAAATGCAAGCTAACAGAAAACCTGTTATTCTAACAACATTGTAGGTTTATAACATCAGTATTTAAAATCCGCCCCTATTTTGGGGTCGTTGTCCCCCCATTATATCAGGCGTTGTCCATATTTCTTGCATTAGGTAGTTGAGTGGTATGACAGACGCAAATCTTCTCAAGATATACTCCTGAACATAAGGGGGGGGGGGGAATAAACATTACAATCTTAAAAAAGTTCAGATAAGTGAAGCATATAATTTTGGGGGCAAAGGTTATTTCTGGCCCAACTGCATCAGTGCTGCATGTACACTTTATCATTTTTTGTCTTTGCTTTAAAGTTGTTCTATCATTTTACAGACATTTGTTCTAATTCGTGGTAGACCCCCCCCCCATCATGTTCCATTTTAAAGTTATTCATTTTTGTTAAAAATGAAGGGTTATATTTCAAGTTACCAGTTTCCACACATCTTACTGCATATATGATTTTAAAAAAGTAATAGATACTGGTTTGATGAATAATATAATGTTTACAATACAGCTGCATATTTTGTAGTTTTTGAGTAGTTTCTCTGCCTTGCAAATTTAGAGAGCCAGGATAGGCTCAGGCATTCTATTTTCCAGAAATAGATAAGGTGGATATCCAAGAATGATTCAAAGAATAAAAAAAGTTACTTAAATTGGAGTATGGTTGAATACTGCTGTTGTAAATGAAAATGTTAAAATATTCTTTAGAACCTTCGGATGCTGGTGTTTAATTATATATATATATATATATATATATATATATATAAAATATGTTATATGTTATGGTCACACACAAACACACACACACACACAGCTATTATGAGGTGTGCTATATATATGTGTATATGTATATATATATATATATATATATATATATATATATATATATATATATATATATATATATATATATATATATATAAATATATATATATATATATATATATATATATATATATATATATATTCTGAAGGCTTCATAAGGGTTTGGCTTACCTTCTGTGCCTTGAAATGGCTCTGTAAATCACTTGATAAATCATTAAAAAAACACTTCTGAAATATGTTCTTTTTGTCGCTAGGTGGCACTAAGCTGTTTTATTGTAACATCATAGCTGTAGTTTAAAAATCCTGGATAAATGGGGCATCAACATCCCTTAGTTTAGCTGTCCTTTCTTGTTGTCTGGGATTAGCTACAGACAGGTTTGTATCACTTGCAGAAGTGATGCAGTCTGTAATACACTTTACTATGGCTAATGATAGCAGCTTGTCTAGTTCAATGCCAGCTGTTTCATAATTGCATATCATGTTTGCTTCCATACCTGTCAAGTGTACAGATTTTCGCAGAATGTCCAGATTTTTGGCTCATATTTTTGGTCTGTTCCCCATACAATTTGTAGTTTTCTGGCAAATAACTGGGATGGTCTGTGGAGTGAAGTCAATAAATAATAACATTTATTTGTTTCAGTTTTCAAATCCTTCAGAAAATGTATGTTAAAACAAACCCTGTTACTCTAACTTTCTATGTTTGTAAGAGCAATATTTAAAATATGTTCCTATTTTTGGGCCTTTGTCCCCCCATTTTGTCAGGTTTTGTCCAGAGTTCTTGCACTAAGAGGTTGAGAAGTATGGTTTGCTAGTTTTCAGACATTTCATATATTGTTTATCCTAAGCTGAACTTTGTTAGATATAAAAGCATAAAAAATAACAGCACAGAAACACATACTGTATGAAAAAATACTTTGCTTAGTCTGCTGGCCCATTTTCCTGATGGATAAACTTCAGAGTTTATTCAAACAACAGCTTAAACTCCACAACAGAAAAACTGTACATTCAGTATATTTCTGAGTTCACATCATTTTTAACAGGCAGCCTCCCTCCAGCACCACTCTATGAAAAGAAAAATACTTAGCCATACTGACATCTGTCTACTGAACTAGCCTCTGTCTACAGCACATATTGCTTTCCTGCATTTTATTTTTCTGAGAGATGCTATCCTGACAAACTTTTGGCTTCCCTGAAGTACTTAAAAGTTTAACAGCACTCCCTTAATTATGTAAATATTATGTTCTTTTAAAGCATGGCTGCCTCCTTTGAACTGTCTCTCTTATATGTTATGAGTGAGCAACAAACCTGCATGTCCTAGTCCAGATGAGCTCTTTATCCTTATAGAGGAATAAAATCTTCCCTTTTTATATCTTTCATGTTATTTACTCAGGCAGTCATGCATTTGTGTGGCGAGGTATTTATTTATTTAACATTTGGTGATCAGGTATGTGCACTATTCTAAGGATCCTTTACAGGCACAACTTCAGTCCAGAGTGGCGAAAACACAAGCACACACACATAAGGAAAGAAAGAAACTTTGTTCTACAGAATGGTGAATGTCAATACTGTATGTTTGCAACAATATTGTAAGTACCCAGGATGATAATACAGGAAAATTCATATTATGTGTGTGTGTGTGTGTGTGTGTGTGTGTGTGTGTGTGTGTGTGTGTATATATATATATATATATGTTGCGTCTTTCAGCTTTTCCCGGTTAGGGGTCGCCACAGCGGAACTCTGGTCCGCTAATGATTGGCAGTAGATTTTTACGTGCCCAAGTTGCCAGCCCTGACGCACAACCTTCAACAAAGGTACTCCCATTGACGCATGTCTCCATACAGAAGACGCTCTGGCTGAAAATCGAACGGGACAACGTTTTACTGTGAGGCGACAGCGCTACCGCAGCACCACCACTGCAGTTTTTTATATATATATATATATATATATATATATATATATACACACACACACACACACACACACACACACATATATATATATATATACATACACACACACACACACACACACACACACACACACACACACTCACACACAGTGCAGAAAAAATGTATTTATTTATTTAATTTATTTATAAACAGGAATAGTCTGACTAGACCATGCAAGACCCCTTGTTAGTGAAGTCCAAAGGTAAAAAACTACAAAAACATATTTATTTGTTTGTTTATTTTCTTTATTTATTGGCATTTGTTTACTGGGGGTTGTCATATTTTATATAGGAGTATTTGTTACTATAAAGAATTGTTCAAAATCTAGGATACAGGAAGATAAAATAAAGAGAGTAGCCCAAAGAAAGGAAGGAGGGAATTGACTGAGTGATTGACAGTTTTTTTTTTTACCAGGAAAGTCCAACTGGATAATTTTATCCATTTTCAGTGGAAGCCAGGGGAGAAAAGCATCACAAATAAAAGAACAGAAAATACACATACATGGGTAAAAACTGACATCATATTACTATGTACAGTAAATACATAGATTAGTACAAATATTAATACATGTCATATAGTATAATACACAAGTAACCTACTGGTGGATGAAGTCTGAATACTTGAGATTCAATTGTCCCAGGTTCAACCCACCAGAGATTGGAGTGCTTCCATAGTCACTGTTGACAGGTTGTGCTGGAAGTGATTCCGTTTTTGCATAAATTTCCCCCTTTTTCAAGTTGGTGCAACCATAGAGTTGGAATATATAAGTTCAGGTTGTGTGCCCCCCCCCCCACCTGCAGGTTCATAGGCTGGTACTAGGCTATCGGCCCTAGGGCCTATACAAGCCTAGCCATAACAATTCCCTGGATATTTCTTCCCACAATATTTACTTCCCTGGACCCCTGTCTAGCAGGGCGACTGACATGATCCCTGGGGTTAATTTTCTATCTCCCATACAATCGTCAAGGTTCCTTTTGAAGAGGGCTAAGGAGGCGCTCTGCTTGACATTTATGGGCAGTCTATTCCAGAGTATGGGGAGTCTCTGGGTCAGGAACCTATACCTCTAACATGTTTTGTTCATTGTGATGACAAGGTTTAGATCCCTGGAGCGTGTGGCTCTGAGGGATTGGGATTTCTTTAAGTGGAGCATGCCCAACAGCTCAGGGTTTGACATGGCCTTGTATGTTAAGCAGAGATCACCTCTGAGTAGACGATATGCCACAGAGTATAGCTGGAGTTTTTTTTAGACAGTCAGCATATGGCATCTGCCTTAGGCCTGTGATTCTTTTAATGAGGTATTTCTGTGGCCTTTCCAGCTGTTGCAGATGTCTTGTGAGGTACATACTAAACAGGGCGTTATACTCTATAATGGGTCTAATGAGGGATGAGTACAGTGGGACAATGACCTCCTTTTTTCTGGATGAAAATCCCTTAGTGATGAGGTGTGCCACATAGGAGGATTTCCTGACTGTTGTGGTGATGTGGTTATCGAAGGTGAGACCACTGTCCACCTGTGTCCCTAAGTCTCTCATCACACCTTCGATGCTTAGTGTACTGCCACCTGTGTGGTAATTCATGGGTACATTTTTTTTTCCAAAGGGGATAACTATACATTTCTTGGAATTAAGCTCGAGCCCATGGCTCTGGCACCAAGCATCTGTTTCTCTTAGGCCCTTTTGTAGAATATCCACATCATTTGGGGATTCAATAATGGCTCCCAGTTTGTAGTCATCTGCAAACTTTGTTAGCCAGAGTCCCTTAGTGTTGGCCTGTACTTCAGAGAAGTAGATGCCAAACAAGAGCGGTCCCAGGACTGAACCCTGAGGTACTCCACTTATCACTTGTCTGGAACTGGATTTGGAGTCAGCTACTTTTATAGTCTGGGTTCTGTCAGTAAGCCAGTTGGCAACCCATTGAGTGATGCAGGGATTTATGCCCAGCTTAGTAAGTTTATCTATGATTCCAGAGTGGGGGATGGTGTTGAAGGCCTTGGTGAGGTCCAGATAGGCTGTGTGGACCGCCTTACCATCGTCCACAGCTCTGGAGACTGATTCGAAGAAGTCATTCAGGTTCAGGAGACAAGATCGGCCCTTCATGAACCCAGACTGGGTGGGGTCCAGTGTTTGAAGGTTGCCAATGTCTTTGTTTATAAGTTCCATGATAATGTTTTCTATGCCCTTGCAGATCAGGCTCGTCAGACTGATGGAACTGTAGTTCCTGGGATCCAAGGTGGATTCCCCCCTTGTGGAATGGGATAACTGTAGCAGTGCGCCACTCAGTGGGCACGAAGCCTGAGGTGAGGCTATGATTAAACATGACACTTAGGTGAGGTGCCAGTTCATTTTGCTGTTCATGTAGTACACAGCCCGGGATGTCATCTGGTCCCATGAATGCTGTATTCTTAGCTTTGGAGATTACGGTTTCTACCTGTGTGGCCTTAATTACCGGAGTTTGACAATCTTTTGGTATTGAGATGGGCCCTTTAGCGGGTGAGAGGGGGGTGAAGTTGGCACTAAATCGATCTGCCAGGATATTGGCAATATCCTTGGGATCAGTATATTTAATGTCATTCTGTTGTAGCTCAGAGCAGATCTGAGCATTGCCATTTAGATTCATGACATAACTATAAAATGCTTTGTGGTTGTCTTTGGAATCTTTGACAATTTTATTTTTGTAACTAGCTTTTGAGGATTTTATGAGGGATCTCAGCTTCTTACTGAAGCTGGTAAGGGAGTTTTTTGCATCCTGGGATTTTCCTCTTTTCTGCAACAGTTTCTTCCTTCTGCTGTATAGTTTGTTTATAGTAGGGGACCACCAGATTGGCTTCCTTTTTTTGGAGGAGAGCGTCTTGGTTCTATTTGGGATGGCACGATTCATGCACGAGTGGATGTGCTCGTACAGTGCCTTAGTGTAGGATTCAGCAGTTGAACTTTCAGATCTCGTCTGCATGGGTGTCATGAAGTTTGCCCCTTCTGACATGAGTAGCATGAAGTTGGCTTTGTAGAAGTTTTTTAACAGAGGTTTCCTTACTGGGGGATAGGGGTGGGATGTGAATGTCAAGGGTGATTTGCTTATGGTCAGACCTGACCAATGAGGGGGTGACCACTGGTGTGGAGCATCTATCTCCCATGTTGGTAATGACCAGGTCTAGGATACTGGAGCCCCTGGTGGGCCAATGGATTAGCTGATCCAGGGCATTGGATATTATGAATTCCAAGAACCGTTGGGAAAAGGTGTTGGTACCAGAGTAGTTTTCCCAGTTAATGGCAGATTAGTTGAAATTACCCAGTATTAGGGTGTTTGGTTGTATCTTAATATTTTTTAGTATGTTTTGAAAGGTGTAGTGAGAATCTTGAGGCATGGTGGGGGATCTGCAGCAAGCTAAAATTTGGATTGGAGGTGCTGCAAAAACACTTAAAAAAGTGTTTTTCAGCAGATTGTTTTCAGTGAATCCAAAACTTTGAAAAGTCACTGAACAAAGATCATGAATAAACACAAAATTAAGTAGAGGAAAAAATACATTCCAGCCACCACGACTGCAATACAAACTTTTTATTGTCTAAAACAAATAGTAAAAACAGGTAAGCACTTTCATGGTGTAAAAAACATTTCTTGGGACCATATGAAAACAAATGCGTCCATACAGAAATTTAAATAACAAGGAACCAATCAATTGAATAAAAGTGTATGCATCATACAGCAGCTAAAATCACATGATATTGTTCTATCCAATGACTTTCTTCTCTCATTCATGAAAACTATCTAAACACTATAAAATACGTTCTAGTCACTAAAATCATATAGAGCTAATCAAATTAAGATTCTCATATCACAGGTTGTTGATTGACCAATCAAAGTCTAAAAAAGGAGCACTCTTCCCCCACTACATAACATTGTAGAAATATGTTCTGGTTACAGAAAATATATGCAACCAATCAAGTTAAGAGTCTCATATCACAGGTTGCTGATTGACCAATCTAAAGTCTAAGGAGCACACCCCTATCACATAACATTTCAGTGTAGTAGTGGATGAAACTTTAATACTGATGTTAAGGAAATGTATTAATTTAAACCTGGAAATATGTGAGCCTGTAACATCAAAATCCACATTAACTCAAATTTCTCTGTTATGTTCTGGAAGTAACCTCCCCTCATATTTTATGAAAGCAGCTCTAACACTAAAAATGTAAACAAATATCTAATTCCACATTCTCATACATGTTGAGCCATGGCACTTGTAGTGTTACCCATTTTTACTATCATTAACATGTTCAAGGATCCTTACCTTAAGCATGTGATTAGTTTTACCAATATAAAAGGCACTGCATGCTGTACAACTGGCATAGTAGACAAGATCCTTACCCTTACAGTCAGCATAAAAATCAAATTCTACCTTTTGTCTAGAGGAAGGATGTCAAATATATGCACAAGTCAAAATAAACTGACATGCTCTGCAAGAATGGCAACTAAAGATACCAATACAATATGACATAGCAACATTCGAATATGTATTGTTCCTATAACATAACTGATGTTTCAAGGATAGATTATTTCTAAAACAGAAAATAGGCATTTCATCTAATACATTCTTGAGTTCCAGATTAGCTAACAACAGTGGTCAATTCTTTTTCACTATGTCACAAATAATATTCACATCAGTACAGTAAGTTAATAAAAATGTATTCTCTCTATGTTGACTATTTAAAGGCATGATATTATTTGGTTCTTATACTGTATCAGCTGAAAAGGCCCTATGATGTTCCTTAGGAAGCATGCTTCAGCTATATTTTGTTCTATAGCTCTCCTTTGATAAACTCTTTCAATAAAATCATGTTTCGTGGTTACAAACACTTCTTCAAGAGTATCATCATTATTGTGGAGCCTCATTGCTCTGAAGAGCTGTCCCTTGTGTGACACCAGGGAAATACTGCCAGTCCAGCTATCTGGAATTGTGGTGGTGCTGCGGTAGCATTGTCGCCTCACAGTAAGACATTGTCCTGTTCGATTCTCAGGTAGAGCGTCTTCTGTGTGGAGACATGCATGAATGGGCGTACCTTCGTTGAAGGTTGTGCGTCAGGGCCCTCAACTCGGCACGTAAAAATCTACTGCCAATCATTAGTGGACTGGAGTTCCGCTGTGGCGACCCCTAACCGGGAAAAGCTGAAAGAATCAACAACAATTATATGTCACTTGAAAATATTAATATGATTCATACAGAAATGTGACACTGCCAGCCCAGTTATTTTGAATTTTGTAAATAATCATATGTCATTTGTGAATAGTAATATGATTCATATGCTTGCCTACAAACGTAAGGGAACTGTATGTTGTGTGCTGAGCTTCAAGAATTTAACCACAGTGTACCCTACTGGAAAAGAACAGAAATGTATATAAACTATATACCTGTACAAATGTGTGTTTTAATAGTAGAAGTTGGAACATACAGAGTTAACTTGCAAAACTTCAAGAAAATAAGTTGGAATCAAAGTGTTTTACAATTGTGTGTTAATCTCTCAGTTTCAGTGAAGGAGATAGGATGTCTAGAGCTAGAAGTTTCTTTCTATTGTCTTGAAACAGAAATAATTACTAGGTTTAAAATGTAAAAGTGTTTTTATTGCTCTGTGACCTCCTAGCAACTGCACATCTGAGAGGTAAGTGTTTGTAACACTGAGATGTAAGTTTCTGTTAGAGTAGGAAGTGAAGGCAGGTGACAAAGAGTGATGTCATCTGAGCTAACCCAGCAGTAATGTTGATTATTAATTTAAGAGCTCTCTCAGAGAGAAAGTCTGGGCATTTTGTATCTTGTCTTGGACCTAGAAACATTCACTCAGCATGTCTGCCTGTGTGTTGCTCTGTAAGTAAGATTTAGGCATATTATCTCTTTTAGGGATAGATAGGAATATAATAAGATTAGTTTAGATGTTTTCTGTATTTATTTGAAACTTTCCTGCAATGATGTTTTAAAATAGTTCCTGTAATTCTGAACTCTGTAGTTGCTGTGTTGTTTGAGTATTGTCTTGTTCTTTTATTATTTATTATTAAATATATTTAAACCTTTTAATTGTGGCTGGTTTGTTTAGAGATAGTTAAGTTCTTAGACTACTTGCATATGTATTTGGTGACACTGTACAGGCCACTCCTAAATAGCCTTAAAAGTATTGGTCACACTTACCATTTGGATAATAGTAACATTATGAGTGGGCACCCTTTGGTAAGGGCCTTAAAAGTAGTTGATAAGTAGTGGCTGGTGGCAGCTGGTACTACCTTATAGTCTGGGCAGAAGGGGGCATAGCTAGTAAACATGTGCCAGCCTTTCCCAGGAGCGTGTTTGTGTTTGTTTATAAATCAAATCTCAAAATGTGTGTGTGTCAGCTACTTGGGCATGGACACAAAAGACTGGTTGGACAGAGAGGGTGCTGGAGGTTTTGGCTTGTCCACTCAGCTGAGATCTCAACCCTATAGCTGTGCCAGTGGGGATCTGGGGAAAGAGAGAGAAACCAGATTCCAGAGTTACTGTGAACTCTGTGTGCATTTAAGGGAAATTGTACTTTACTGTGTGTGCACTTGTCATCCTCCCAATGTGTACGTCCCTCACTGGTGCTAGTGGTGAGGATTGAGGTTCCTTGATTACTGGACCAGCGCAGGGGTGGCACACCTTGAATATATTTTCAGTAATGTGGCCAGGGTGCATACTAGTTTTATGTACCATAGTGCTCTTCTTGCAGGTTTTCTGTATATACGTGTGTCTAACAAACATAAACTATTCTTGCTAACAGTAACATCAAGAAACTCAACAGAGGTATCTGAAAACTGATGACTGAATTTTAGAATGTTTGTAGTTGTGTGTAGAAAATCTACAAACTCTAATAATTTGTGTGAAGTGTCTGTCCACACAAGAAAAACATCGTCCACAAAACATCTGTAAAATGTAATATACTGAGAGTAGGAGGTGTCTTTCAAAACAATTGCAGTTCCCACTGTGCTAATACTACATTTGCATAGCTGTTAGCACATTCAGTGCCTATTGCAACACCTAATTTTGCAGGTAAAAGCTTGTTTCAAAAACAATCACATTATTTTCCAATATAAGGTCTAACAGAGTGCAAATCAACTTTACTATTTGAAAAATCAGTATTTTTACATAGGAACATCCTCACAAAATCTATCCCAGTAGTGTTAGGTATCACAGTAAAAAGGGATGTGACATCTAAGGTAATAAAAATTATATCTTTCTGTCAATGAAATGTCTCAGACATAGAGATAGAGATCATAAAAAAATCATTTGTATCTTTAAGCACCATTTCTACATTACCTAATATAGGTCTTAAGAGTCTTTTCCACAAAGATAGATAGGGGTTCAGTAACCCAGCCACAGCTTGATAAAATGGGATGCAAAGGTGGTTTGGACAAATGCTTGTGTACTTTGGGTCGACCATATAGTATTGGAATCACTGGATTTTCTACAGAGAAATATTCATGTAATTCATAGGTGATTAAACCTGTCATAAGTAAATCATATAACAAAAAATGTACTTTATCAATTAAGCCTTTTACCTGTTGGTGATTAATACACATATAGGTCATTTCATCCCTAAGTTACTCATGCATCTGTTCTAAATAAAATTGTCCATAAGTAATTCAGCATTGTTGAATTTGGGCAGATTTTTTGTAAGAGAACAAGCTTTATATGTATTATAATGTTTCTACTATGAAATGCATAGTTCTGGAAAGTCGATGTTTCAAAAGAATGAAAAAAAAAACTGAAAATGAAAGGGGGAAAAACTGCTTTTTTCTTGTTTTTTTCTTAACTTATATATACCAGCTCCACAGTTGCATCAACTCGAAGGGAATAACCTCCCTAAAAAGTGAACCACTGCTAGCACACAATTAGAAATTATCCAACAATGATTTGCAATGAACAAAAGCATTCAGCATTATGCTGTTCATTTTTTCCCCCTACAGGCTACTAACACTCAGGGAATTTCTCCTCAAGACTGTGTAGAAAAGCTTAATTAGGGTATATCATAGATAGCTATCACTCCAGCTTTTTAGTTTAGCTAGTCAACTCTAATGATGCTGTATGTGGGTAGTATTAAGTTTTATGCAGCAGAGAGTTCTGGCACAAATTCGTATAGCTATATTAGTGGTAGTTTAATCGGGGGGGGGCAGGTGCAGAGCCCTTTATTTATCAGGTGTTGCTTCAGTTGGCATTTAAAGTCTTGCAAGTTTCAGGCTGTTCTTAAGTAGACGGGGATGGTATTATAGCTGTTAGCAATGCAGCGTGAACACAGGGAGTATATTGTTGTTAGGTTCATAGATTTCATAGGTGATTAGCTTTAGTTATGATGAGTAATGATTTGTCAGTAGAGAGTAGAGGTCTCTCAGTTGTGTAAGGCTGAATGATGTAATGAACAGATGGAAATTTTTTAGGGTTGTACAGTAGTTTGAAGGTTGTAATTAACTGTGAGTACAATAGAGAATTATTTATTTCGAGAGAGTTTAGTTATTTTTGAGAGAGGCAGTGACGGGATGTGTATTGTTAGTTAGTTGGTTGCAAATTTGGCTACTTTATTGTAGCATTGTTCTAGTTTGGCTGACAAAGAGGAGTTGAGATTCTTTAGGACTAAGCAATTCATTTATGGATTTACAGAAGATTTTTTGGGTTGTTTGATGAGTGATTTCCTTAACTGGCTATGTTGTTTCACGGATGTTTGGGAACTTAACATTACTCAGTTTCAGTTGATAAAAAATACAACACAGATAATGCATGAACTATACGTGTTAAAAAGAAAATAAAGACAATTTTTATAATATTAATTAATTAAAGTGAAAAAAACACAATATAGATAATAGATGAGCTAAATATGTTAAAAAGGAAGAACAGAATTTGTATATACAGCAGTGAGAGAGACTTTGAGTTAGAATAAAAATATAAGATTTTCATGATAGATAAAGAGAGGAGGAAAGGACTTAAAACAAAAACAAAAGAATGGAAGAGGTTAACATTTTGAGAAAAGAGGGTGAAAATAGTAGAGGTGGGGCTTAGACGTTATTAGGGAAAAATAATTAGAGAAATGAAGGGTAGAGAGAGTAGAAAAAAGAGCAGAGAGCCAGAGATATACTATGGAGGAATAGAATAAGGAAGTAGTTTGGCTTTTCATTGTGAAAGGTAGAAGTTAAATTTGCACCTTGATTGGTTGGGAAGTTCTAGCCACTTTAGCAGGTGGAGAGACATACAGTGGTGGGAGGAATAGTTAGATTTAGTTGCGAATTTAACTTCTACCACTTCCCACAAATTAATTTTCATGCCCTGCTCTAACAAATATCTTACCATAACTGGAAATGTAATTGCACTCTACCTACCTAACCTGCACTCTACCTACCTAACCTGCTAAGACTCTTCTACTTGTACTTCAACATGTACCTCCTCTACATGTAACTCTACATCAGGCTGTTCTCCTAAACAGCTGCTTCACTCCACATCTAACGTCCTCCTAAATAGCTGCCTCTCTCTGAATGTAACGTAATATTACATTAATAATATTACATGAATACCTCATATGTATATATTGTAAATATTGTACTTAGTTTTCTATCTCCATCCTCTCCTCCCAACTGGGTATAATTTTCTGTACCACCTACATATAACAGTTGATGTTGTCTAACTAAGACAACCAATTCTACCATGTTTGCACTCCACTTTTTCTACTATTCAACTACCTCTCTCTGAATGCACCAGAAACATGAATGAACACACAGCTAATAATGTTCTTTCCACCTTTATTTCTCCCTATTCTACTAAACTTATATTTACTACAATCCTTCAATTATTAGTTTATAGCTATTTACAGCTTATCTACAATTAACTTTTATAAATATGGAAACATTATCTATTGCCTCTTCCAACTCAAATGCTGTATAAATGGTTTCCCAATCAACTATGTAAATATGTAATGCATTTTCTTCTATTTTGCATTTCTACTTTGCTACTTTACATTATATAATTCTACTTTTGTTTACTAGTATGTAATATGGAGATTTTTCCCCGGGCCTCCACTGAAAATGGGCTCCTTGAGCCCAGTGGACCTCCCCGGTTATCAAACTGGAAATAAATAAAAAGTAGAAGTTAATGTGGTGAAAACACAGCAAAACAGAGGAAATGGGACAAGAAATTAAATAATATCTTAAAGCTGACTTTAGCCAGGACAGCAGTTGCAAGTTCAGGTCAATCAGGTAAAAATACAAGTCTTAACATGAAATATATTATTGCTGTTTATTTTTAGTACTAATTATCATATGGGGTACAGCAGTAAGTAAGTACATATTTACAATAATATTAACTCTGGCAAAAGTTATTGATTTGCTAAAGCACTTAGGCATATGAGTTCTGTATTGTAAATATGAGACCCATAATTGTGAGTCTTTGAATTGCAAAAAAAAAAAAACAAAAACAAAAAACAGAAGCTAAAAGAGAGTAGTGAACGTAGGCAACCACAATCTCATTATTTAGTTTTTATCTACTAACTTTGAGATTGCCATACTTTTTTATTTTATTTTACATGTGTTTACTGGAGTAGTACTTCAGGGGGGAAAAAGGCACAGCTATCTCAGACGTAGTAGATATAAATCCCTAGTTTTGCTCATTGGATCTTACTTTTCCAAGATTCAAACTTATGAGCCTATAAGTTACCTGTAACACATTGCACTTAAGTTACCTGGCACTTGCTCACTAAAGCAATTATATAAGTCAGCACTAAAAATTAAAAGCACTACACCCTCACTCCCCACTGGCCCTTGTTTTCAATTATTAAGGAATTCCCAATATTATTCTAGCATGTCCAAAGGTCAGTTGTCAATCTCCTCTCCGGTCCAGCTGGTGAATCTGGGAATCTTGAGGCAATCTTACAACTGCCTCATGTACACAGACAACCCTCTCCTCCTCCCAACAAATTCCAACACATGTGAGAGATGCAACCATATAGCCAAACTGGAGGCTAAGCTCTCTCAACTCAGTACTGGCATAACCAGTCAGGAGGAGAAGGAAACCACACTCACTACAATTCCAGTCTCACATAGACCTACCACGACAGCAAAACAAACACATAATCACACAAAAACATACTCGGAGGCTCTAAATAAAGATCTGTCTAAGCAGCAGAGACCGCCAAAGCAACCGCTACCCCAAAACAAAACACATGCAACACATATCTCACAAAGCCAGTGTGCCGAACAGTCACAACCATTAAGACTAAACAACACACCTGATACACTTGTAATAGGTGACTCTATCGTCAGGCACACTGACATCCTGCTCACCAGGCTGAACAAGGAGAGGGTCACGGTGAGCAGCCTGTCGGGTGCTAGGATCCGCCACATAACACAAGCACTCAGGTCACTCCAAGGCAAGTACAAATATGACTCAGTCATTGTCCATGCTGGTGTGAATGACCTGGGACGTACCTCCCTGGACTACATGAAAAGAGACATAAAAGAGCTCTCTGAGCATGTAGCCCAGGCCTGTATGACCCTGACCTTGAGTAGTATCTTACCCTCACCAAGAATGATGCCACAATATGAAGACAAGATGATCAATTTCAACAATTGGCTTAAGTATTGGTGTCATTCAAAGGGGATCCAATGCCTGTCAGCTTGGGATGATATGCTCGACAAGCCACAATGCTTCGCTAGGGACGGCTTGCACCTATCACCCCTGGGCTTTCGGATATTGGCAAAGGTTCTTGCTACCCCCATAGAGCCTTTTTTAGGCAAGGCTCAAAAGACAAACCCACCTCCATAGGTATCACAAGGGATAAGAAACTAAGAGTAATGCTACTCAATGCCAGAAGTCTAAACCTCAAGATGCACACACTCAAAACTCTCCTTAGCATGGAGAACATCGATATCTGTGCAGTAACAGAAACCTGGTTCAGGGCTCCGGAGAGCACCCCAGCACAGGTTATACCTCATACCATGCTTTACGGCCCCAAAACTTGGACCGAACCACAAAAGGAGGGGGAGTATCGATATTCATCAAAGATACCCACACCTCCAGGTTGGTGGCAAAGCACGAAGCATCAGAGACTATCCATGTGCAACTAACAGCGGGTAAAACTGCCTTCCAGTTTATAGCCTGCTACAGACCACCCTCCCAAACCCAGGAACCCCACTCGGCCTTCCTGAGAACACTGGAAAATATGAAGGTCTCTCCAAACACCATTATATTGGGTGACTTCAACTACCCAAACATAGACTGGGTGCATTACTCTAGCTCCAACACCCTAGCCTAAAGGTTCCTAGAATTTATAAACTCCAATGCTATGGAACAACTTGTTACCACTCCCACAAGAGGGGAAAACATACTGGACCTGATCATCACCAACATGGGGACTCTATGCTCCAGACCAGAAGTGTATCCCTCACTGGTAAGATCAAACCGTAAACTAATCTCACTGGATATTCACATCTCAACCCCACCCCCAGCCCAGAAAACCACAGTGAAAAACTTCTCTAAAGCAAATTTCACACTCCTCAAAACCGAGGTGGCATCCTTCAAAGCCCCCGGGCCTGTGGAAAATACGGCCCAGACTGCAGAATCCTTTATAAACGCATTCTATGAACACCTTCAGGAATGCATGGATCATGCGATCCCAAATAAAACCAAGACCCAATCCTCCAAAGGCAGACGTCCTGTCTGGTGGACCCAGCCATAAACAAACTATACAATAGAAGGAGGAAGCTACTAAATGATAGAGCAAAATCCCAAAAAGGGAAGGCATCACTGATCAGTATTAGCAAAAAACTATGGGCACTCATAAAATTGTCTAAGGCCAGCTTCGAGAAAAAAATTGCACAGGACACTAAAGATAATCACAAGGCTTTCTTTAGTTATGTTAGGAACCTGGGTGGTAATTCCCAGATATGCTCAGAATTAGTCCAAAATGACAAAAAATACACTAAACCCACAGACATTGCCAACATCCTAGCTGACAGGTTCAGCACAAACTCCCCACCAAAAGGGCAAATATCTATCCCAGCCGGGTGCTGCCCCCCCGCCATCTCAGATGCTCAGGTAAGAGCTGCCCTCTCCAAAGCAAAAAACACAGCATCAATGGGACCAGATGGTGTCCCAGGCTGCATCCTACATGAACTCCAAGAAGAGCTAAACCCAAACATAAAACTACTGTTCAATCTCAGCCTTACTACAGGATATGTGCCCAAAGAGTGGCATACAGCAACAGTGGTCCCTCTCCATAAAGGTGGTGCCTCAACGGATCCTGGAAACTATCGCCCCATAAGCCTGACTAGCTTGTTCTGCAAAGCTATGGAAAGGATCATTATGGACCTCATAAATAAAGATATTGGGGACCTACAGACACTGGATCCTACCCAGTTTGGCTTTGTTAAGGGCAGATCCTGCCTGTTAAACCTGGTTGATTTCTTTGAAACAGTCACCAAGGCCATTGACGAGGGGAAGGTGGTCCACACAGCCTACCTGGACCTCGCAAAAGCCTTAGATACAATACCCCACTCGGGCATTATAGATAAGCTCACCAGCTTAAATATAAAACCCTATGTCACTAGATGGATTGCAAAGGACAGAACCCACATGGTTAGAATTGCTGGAGCCATGTCAGACTCCAAACCAGTTACAAGTGGTATCCCACAAGGCTCAGTCCTGGGACCTCTCTTGTTCGGTATATATTTCTCGGAGGTACAGGCCAACACGGAAGGACTGTGGCTGACCAAGTTCGCAGATGACTGCAAACTGGGCGCCATAATCGACTCTCCAGCCAACACAAGCATCCTCCAAAAGGGCCTCATAGAAACAGACAACTGGTGCCAGAGCCATGGCCTCAAGCTAAATGCCAAAAAGTGTATAGTCATCCCCTTTGGCAAAAACAAAGTGCCCACAAATTACCACATAGGTGGTAATCCATTAAGTACAGAAGAAGTAATTAGGGACCTGGGGACCCAAGCTGATAGCAATCTCTCATTTGACAACCACGTGGCCAAAGTGGTTAGAAAAACATTTTATATAGCCCACCTAATCATGAAGGGATTCACATCTAGATCAGGGAGGTCATCGTGCCTCTTTACTCATCCCTCATCAGGCCCATAATTGAGTAAAATGCCCCTTTTGGGATGTACCTTACCAGACACCTGCAGCAACTGGAAAGACCCCAAAAGTACCTCATCAAGAGGATCAAAGGGCTCAAACAGATGCCATATGCTGCCCGGTTAAAGAAACTCCAGCTCTACTCAGTGGCATACCGCCTGTTCAGAGGCGATCTGTGCCTGACGTATAAAGCCATGTCCAACCCGGAATTAATGGACATGCTGCACCTCAGAAAATCCAAATCCCATCGAGCTACGCGATCGAGAGACTTGAACCTCAGCACTGAAATAAGTAGGACATGCTGGAGGGACAGATTCATAACCCAGAGGCTCCCTTCACTCTGGAATAAAATCCCAGTCCAGGTTAAGCAGTGCCTCATTGACTCTCTTCAAGAGGAATCTTGATGAGTGGATGGGAGATCGTAGGTTTACCCCGGGTATCACTTCTGTGTCACTGTTAGACAGAGGCACAGTATACTAACCTCGAAAAAGGGCATAGCAAAATAAATTTAAAATGGGTGGCGAAAGCCAAACACATTCTGGCTAGGCTTATAAATGCCCTAGGGCAGATAGCCTAGTATGAACCTATGAACCTATGAACCTATGAATATAAAAACTTTTGCAATACATATATAAAATTAAACTGAGTAATATTGTCATTAAATGTTTTTTTTTCCCTTTAAGCTGGATGAAGCAAGTGTGTTTGTTTTGCTTTTATATATGTGTCTGAAGGAGTCTTTTGAATTTTTTTTTTTTGAGTTTCTGAAAATTCTGAATATTGCTTGTTCCATCCTTACAATTTTCTTATATTGTTTGCTTGCCTTTAGGATGTGTGGTATGTCCATTTGGGTTTATATTATATAGACGAAATATCAAAATCTCGAACGCTCACATGAGCAGAAATGCAGGTAATCAAAACTGCTATTGTGGGGGCTGTATCCCTCACATCCCCCCCCCAATAAATATATATTCCAACTTCGAGAGTGTACTACAGTAAGGAAAGGGCAAATTTTCCGATCTTCACTGTACCTCAATCTCACAATAGCGATTACGAAGAACGGCATTTTCGACATCTAAGCCATTCGAGATTTTGATTTTTCATCAGTCTAATAGGGACCCTGTCCAATCTACCTAGTAAGCAGTTTTGTCTTTACTACCTAATCTGTGTAGCACCTTGATGCCCGGCCTTGACTGCTGTCTGGCTTCATATGTTGCAGGTCTGGCATACTGTATGAATTCTGCACTTGTTACTCATTTTGTAGTCTGAATTATCTGTTGCATTGTATGGTGTAATTTGCCTCTTTTGTCAGGTTGTTGCTACAATTTTGGACCAGCTTGCCTATCCCTTTAACAAATAAACACATCTAGGCTTTTTGTTCCATTCTTATAGTTGAGACCACCTTTCGTCCAGTAATGCAGTCTTCTCCTGAGCTTCCTAGATACATTTCATTGCAATGAGTTTAAATGGCCATATTTCTGACCAGGTTGACGCAGGGATTCACAGTACCTGGTTCTCACTTCACTTGTTAGTGATGAAGCCTTTGGAATGAAGTATGCATTTTCTCATTGTTGTGTGTTTGGGGAGGAGGGTGCCACCTGCTCCATTTTCTAATGTTACATTAGTTAAAGGGGTGCAAGTGAAAAAGCTCATACTTCAGGATAGGAGTGTGTTGATCAAGAAAATAAATTTCAATGTCTGCCTTTTGATGGGGTGATTTTCATTACTGAGGTTTCACTGAAAGGTAACTCAATTGACCAAACCATATACATGTTACTAATATAAGCCACAGGGACAAAAGTGCTACAAGTTATCCTGTTTCTCTTAAGTGGACATAACAGGGGAAATACTACCTTCACTACAGTTAAGTACAGTCCCATTGCCAAATCAGTAATTAGTAAAATTAGTTGACTAGAACATCAGAACAGCCAGAGCAGAGCAAATCTGAACAAAGGAGTGGGAGAAGCAAAATGTGCCAAAAGTAGGAAGCTCCAGACCTACGTCTCTGAACAAAAAGACTCCAGATGCCTATGGGAAGGTGTCCAGCAAATAACAGACTACAGGCCCTTATCTTCACATTGTGAGGACAATAAAAAATTCATTAACAAGCTCAATGTCTACTTCAGCAGATTCAAAAAAGGGAACAAAACAACAGCGACAAAAATGCCCACCGGTCAAAATGAAGTGGTGCTCACCCTCAATCCAGCTCATGTTCAGAGGATATTGCACAGGGTCAGCTGTAAAAAAGAAGCTGGGCCTGACAACATCCTTGGGTGAGTACTCAGAGACTGTGCAGTTCAATTAACAGATGTCCTCATGGATATCTTTAATATCTCTCTGAGTCAGGAAATAGTTCCCAAATGCTTCAAAAACACGACAATAATACCACTACCAAAGCAGTCATCACCATCATGCCTCATTGACTACCACCCTGTAGCTCTAAACTCCTTTATGATGAAAAGCTTTGAGAGGCTGGTCAAAGATGCAATTACATCTAAGCTACCTGCAGATCCTGACCTGCTGCAATTTGCTTACCGAGCAAAACGCTCCACTGCAGATGACATAGCATTGGCACTTCACTTATTGGTGGACCATCTAGAAAGTAAAAACACCTGTGTGAAGTTACTATTCATTTACTTCAGCTCTGCTTTTAATACAGTCATCCCATTATAGCTTGTAAGGAAGCTGCTTCAACTAGGCATCAACACAACACTTTGTAATTGGATTCTGGACTTTCTCATGGACAGACCTCAGATGGTGTATGTAAGAAATAACTCCTCAGACAGCATCACTCTGAATACTGGAGTTCCTCAAGGCTGTGTACTGAGACCCTTGCTGTTCACTTTGCTAACACATGACTACACAGCGAGGTACTACAGTAAACGCATCATCAAGATGATACAAGAGTGGTGAGCCTCATCAGCAACAATGATGAGGTAGCGTATAGGGTTGAGGTGGAACAACTGATTACCTGGTGTGACAGTAACAACTTAGCACTAAACATGAACAAGGCAAAGGAAATAAATGTGGACTACAGGAAAAACTGCAAGGAACATTCTCATCTTATCAGCAGAGAAACAGCAGAGAAAGTGAGAAGCATGACATTTCTTTGGGTGCATATTGATGAGGACTTGCCCTAGTCTATGAATACAGATGTCATTGTCAGGAAGGCCCATCAAAGGCTACACTTTTTGAGAAGGCTGGGGAGAGCTAACATGCCATTGACAGTTCACACTACCTTCTATAGTGGTACAATCGAAAACATCCTGACAAACAACCTCACAGTATGGTACGGAAGCTGCTCTATCTCTGAACACAAGTCTCTCCAGAGAGTGGTGAAGGGAGCCGAGAGGATCATCAAGACCACCCTACTAGCCATCCATGACCTGCACATGTCCAGATGTCTAGGCAGGTCCAAAGGAATACTTAAGGACTGCACCCACCCTGCCCACAAACTGTTCATGTACCTGTCATCTGGCAAGCGTTTCCATAGCATAACATGCAGAACTACAAGATTCAGAAACAGCTTCTTTCCACAGGCCAGCAGACTATTGAACTCTTGCAACAATCACACTCCATGCCGACCATCTGGACCATTAGTTCAATGTGGAGAACATCTCAAATTGTGCAATAACTTGACTGTCTCAATCCAATATTAGTGCAATACATAGTAAGTCGAACCAATTCACTGGTCATCAGGGGCAGTAGTAAGGCCAGAGAAATGTTTCATTATAGTGCAATATCTAATGCTAGTCTGTAACTCAGTCACAGTGCAGTACTCATGAATGTCTCATTCTGGGCAATACTGAATGCAAGTCTGTAATGCAATGTCTTACTTCAGTACTGTGCAATACTCAAGCAAACAAGGAGATCACTGTTTAATAAATGTTAAAGTGAATTTAATTTATGTGCAATACTAGGTAGAACATTATGGTATATAGTAAGTAGTTATATATGTATTAATGTCTTGTTGTCGTATTAAGTCTATGTGATATCTTCACATTTGAGCCCGGAGATATGGAATTTTGTTCAGTTTTTGCACTTGTGAGATTCTGAATGACAATAAAGTTTACTTTGATTTTGAAAATACAATACACTATCTGACCTAAAACTTATTTGTACTGTCCTAAATAAAAACAAGTAAGAGCCTAGCTCTTACAAATATACTACAAAGATACAACCCAGTAAGACTTCCGATGATCACTTAACCAAAACACTGGAATCTCCCATAATCGAGGGGTTACTTTTTAGTGCCGGGACTATGAATGAGAGAATGTAGGCATAAGATAAAGGTGGAAGGATATACACAAGTCCTATAATCAGTTTTAGGTGGCACCAGCTCAACACTTACATCATGATAGTTATATTACTTAGCACAAAATGAGAAAGTGTTGTATGTATCTAGACAGTAGAAGGATAATACCGCTGCCAGTTTGGATTACATTAAAAGTATCATAGATAACAAGGTGTTTATTTTAGCAAGAACCAATGAGGAGGTGTGATATATTGAGGATTTGCTTACTTTTCATAATGTGCTGTGGTGTTCCTCCACATTGTTTCTGCATTCTTCCGTGTTGTTGATGTACTGTGCATGCACATGGGACTTGCGCTTCCACACTTACACAGTATATCAGTGCTTTGCAAGCAACAGAGAAAGATCTCCATTGCTTTTTGTTTTTTTTTCTAAAAAAGAAAAAGTGTAAAATCTGAAGAGTTAAGAGGTACAAGAGACACAGCAAAAATACAAGGAAAATCAGGTACGTTTCTTTAGCTTTGCAGAAGGTATCTGATTTTTTTTTTGTATTTTCTTTGCTCTCCATACGTACCTCTTGACCACTTAGCTCAAGAAATTAGGAAAGCCCTCAGGGAGGCAAAGTTCCCTGTTGTAAATCCTGCTCTTTTAAACTTAGAACAGTGCTAAAATAACAGGTTTTATGCTATGGTGCATTGACTGATAGATATTCTGAAACTGAAATGTGTTGTCATCTTTTTGTGACTTCACTCCTCAGTCAGAAAATCACACATTTTAGAAGGGACAGACCTGAATGTAAGGCAAAGTGTATGACATTGTGAAAGTCTGCGCACTTAAAATGGACCATATACAGTACTAACAAAAGAAAGTCCGGTTGCACTTCAGCGGCCAAACTTTTTTCTATTGGTATATGCTCGATTTACAATGGGCACACTGGTTGGGCTAATCAATCAGCGTGCACATTTTTTAATACAAACAAGCTACCATTGTATAATTTTATTTAAACAATCCTGCAATTCATTTACATTTTCTGGTAGTCAAAAGTATGTAAAGATAACATTACTTCACTTTTTAGAGCAACTGTATTGTTGGATGGCATTTTTTTGAATCAGTATCTGTTTTTGTAAAGAAATGTTTGAATTCTTGGGCAAGTAAAACTAAGATGATTTTTGTATTAAAAGACCACTGTGGTAAGTAACTAAAATGATTTTATTTTAATGTCCCATGTTACACTAATGTCCCAGCAACACTGTAAGTAGTTCTTCTCTTTATTCTTGTTGTTGTTTTTATTATTGTTATTATTGTCATTATTCAAATGGCATAATGAGGCGGACAGAACAATGTGACTTTTTGTATTTGTTCTTTTGTACAGTACTCTGTGTACCCTTAAAAGATGAGATTATCCTACCCTTTCTTTCACAAAAGATCTTTTCCCATAGTTAGAACAGCAGTACTCACAATTACTACCTAATTTAACAATCCCTGGATATGGTATCTGACATTTTCTCCAAGTGTTACTTTCTGTTTTATGTTCTTTGTCATATTTGTCATATTTTAAATGTACTGTAATAAAGTTTTACTTCTTCAGTTGCAAAATGGTGCTTAAATAGATTTTTTTGAAAAGCTAGGAATCGGTTAAAGGGATTCTTCTTTTTCAGCCTCCTCTTCAGTCATCAGGATTGATTTATTCACACCGAAACTACAAAGGAAAATATCTAATCATTCTCCAGATGGGATGCTAAGTAAAGGTCCCATCCTACTGAGTTGGTGGTAGCTCAGGTGGATGAAAAATACACCATGACACCTGTTGAAAAGAGTAAAGGATGTTTCCCACTGCCTTGGCCACATTTCCCTTTAGTCAGCATGAAGCCGGCCTAGTGGGACTAACCCAACCAGCAAGGCATAAATAAAGAAAAAATAAATTCCCAAACACTCAGTACATTCATTACCATAAAAGGAATGAAAAAGGGAAGCTGTACATGAGAAAATAAAGTGGAACAGATATGAATCCCCAGAAATTCAAAACATCTTGAATCCCCAGAAATTCAACAGGTTTATAACCCTCAAAGAGAAAGAAACAGCAACACGTTTATGTGGACGCTTCATAAGCCAAAACCTCAAAATGTGATAGGTGATATAAGAGCCAGGGAGACAAATTCCTAAGCAAATGTGAAGCAAGGTTTCCTTTAAAACCCATATATATATATATATATATATATATATATATATATATATATAAATATAAATATATATATATATATATATATATATATATATATATATATTTGTATTTACCAGGAAAGTCTGACTGGGTTGGAAACCCCTTTTCAGTGGAGGCCTGAGGAGAAAAGTTCCAAAAAAGTAATAATCAGTATAAATAATATACAGTTGAACAAATATGGATTCAAATATACAGCACACAAATTAAATCATATGCAAGTAGGATACACAGCCAAAGCAGAGCTTCATATAATGTTTATTCATTAGGTAAGGAACATAAGTTATATTGCACAATAGTAGGTGATATAGGAATTAAAGGAGGTACGAATTAGCATGTAAGATAATGCAATATTTAATACAAATGGCTGTAGAACATTCCACTTTCTGGAGGCATTCTGAAGATCACATTACACTGCTGGAGCACATATCACCTTCTGGAAACAAATACCTTTTTTTTCTTGTAGGATGAAGAGAGTTGAGGCTAAGGGAGATTAAGTAAAAAATATAGTACCATGAGGAGAATTTTCAGGTGACTAAGCAAGGGTATAGTAATTACATCTAAAAAGCAAGGTCCTATGTGACTACATAAATAGAAAAGGAAATTTAGATGGAGTGGAGGCTGTCAGAGCTAGAGAAGATTTACCCAATGGGAGAGGTATAGTTAAAGATCCAGGTTTTCTTGAAATACGATTCAGTGACGACTTGAAGAGGTTAAGTTTGCTGTTAGACAAAGATGGGTAGGGACTTTCAGATTGCAACATTATAGCCACAGTAAAGGAATACCACTTCAAAACATCTAAAACCCATAACATCGAATTTCATAACATCGAGACCAGAACATCTAAAACTCATAACATCGAATTTCATAACATTGAGACCAGGACATCTAAAACTCATAACATCGAATTTCATAACATTGAGACCAGAACATCTAAAACCCATAACATTGAATTTCATAACATTGAGACCAGAACATCTAAAACTCATAACATCGAATTTCATAACATTGAGACCAGGACATCTAAAACTCATAACATCGAATTTCATAACATTGAGACCAGAACATCTAAAACCCATAACATCGAATTTCATAACATCGAGACCAGAACATCTAAAACCCATAACATCGAATTTCATAACATTGAGACCAGAACATCTAAAACTCATAACATCGAAAATGTGCATCAGAACATCAAACACTACAAATCACAAGAAAATAACATCCCCTCACATATAACGACACCAAACTACCAAACACACTTTTTACTACGTTTCTACAGGGGAGCTTGATACAGTGGGGTTAGGAAATTAACTTTTTTCCACTGTAGTGCGATGTTGGAGCTAATCCAAGCTTTTACAATTCTTGATTCTAACTCTGACTGTCCATCTCTCTCCAACCTGATCTCCTGGTACACCCCTCTCCATTCCCTGCGCAGCTTCGATAAACACTTACTACAAGTCTATAGACCCAATAAGAACATAGGTAAAATACTCTATAGAGCACCCCAGCACTATCAGGTTATACCTCATATCATGCGTTCCGGCCCCAAAATCCGGACCGAACCACAAAAGGAGGGGGAGTATCCATATTCATAAAGGATACCCACACCTCCAGATTAGTGGCAACGCACGAAGCATCGGAGACCATCCAGGTGCAATTAACCATAGGTAAAACTACCCTACAGTTTGTAACATGCTACAGACCACCTTCTCAAACTCAGGAAACCCACACAGCCTTCCTGAAGACACTGGAGAGTATGAATGTCTCTCCAAACACCATCATATTGGGTGACTTCAACTACCCAAACATAGACTGGGAACATTACTCAAGCCCTAACACCCTAGCCCAAAGGTTCCTGGAGTTCATAAACTCAAATGCTATGGAACAACTAGTCACCATTCCCACAAGAGGAGAAAATATACTAGACCTGATCATCACAAACATGGGGACAAAATGCTCCACACCGAAGTATATCCCTCATTGGTGAGATCAGACCATAAATTAATCTCATTGGAGATCCACATCCCGCCCCCACGCCAGCAAAAAAGACCACAGTGAAGAACTTCTCAAAAGCATACTTCACACTTCTTAAGACTGGAGTGGTATCCTTCAAGGCCCCCGAGCCAGTGGAAACCACAACCCATGCTGCTGAAACCCTTACAAATGCCTTCTACAAGCACCTCCAGGAATGTATGGATCAAGCAATCCCTAATAAAATCAAGACCCTTTCCACCAAAGGCAGGCGCCCGGTCTGGTGGACCCCAGCCATAAACAAACTCTACAACAAGAGGAGAAAGCTACTACATGACAGAGCAAAATCCCTAAAAGGGAAGGCATCTCTGATCAATACTAGCAAAAAACTACGATCACTCATAAAATCATCCAAGGCCAACTTTGAGAGAAAAATCGCTAATGACACAAAAGACAATCATAAGGCCTTCTTTAGCTATGTTAGAAACCTGGGTGGAAACTCCCAGATATGCTCAGAATTAGTCCAAAATGATAAAAATCACTGAACCCACAGACATTGCCAACATACTGGCAGACAGGTTCAGTGCAAATTTCTCCCTCCCCCCCAAAAGGAGAAATATCTATCCCACCAGAGTCTAGCCTCCCAAACATCTCAGATGCCCAGGTGAGAGCTGCTCTCTCTAAAGCAAAAAACACAGCATCAATGGGACCGGACGGTGTCCCCGGCTGTGTGCTACACAAACTCAATGAGGAACTAAACCCACACATAAGGCTGCTGTTTAATCTTAGCCTTACTACAGGATACGTACCCAAAGAATGGCGTACAGCAACTGTGGTCCCACTCCACAAAGGCGGTGCTTCTACGGACCCTGGAAATTACTGCCCCATAAGCTTGATGAGCCTTGTCTGCAAAGCTATGGAGAGGATCATAATGGAACTCATAAATAAAGACATTGGGGACCTACAGACACTGGATCCTACCCAATTTGGCTTTGTCAAGGGCAGATCCTGCCTCTTGAACTTGAACTTTCAAAACAGTCACTAAGGCCATTGATGAGGGTAAGGCAGTTCACACAGCCTACCTTGACCTAGCAAAAGCGTTCGACACAATACCCCACTCGGGCATCATAGAAAAGCTCACCAGCTTAGATGTAAACCCATATGTCACAAGATGGGTTGCAAACTGGCTCAAGGACAGAACACACAGGGTTAGAGTTGCTGGTGCCATGTCAGACTCTAAGCCAGTCACGAGCGGTGTCCCACAGGGCCCAGTCCTGGGCCCCCTCTTGTTCGGCATTTATTTTTCTGAAGTGCAGGCAAACATAGGGGGATTGTGGCTGACAAAATTTGCAGATGACTGCAAACTGGGCACCATAATTGACACTCCATCAGACACAGACATCCTCCAGAGAGGTCTCATAGAAATGGATAACTGGTGCCAGAGCCATGGCCTTAAGCTAAATGCCAAAAATGTATAGTCATACCCTTTGGGAAAAACAAGGTAACCCCTAATTACCACATAGGTGGTAATCCATTAAACACGGAAGAAGTTATCAGGGACCTGGGGACCCAAGTTGACAGTAACCTCTCTTTTGACACTCACATTGCCAAAGTGGTTAGGAAGACCTTCTACATTGCCCACCTGATCATGAAGGGATTCACATCCAGATCAGGAGAGGTCATTGTACCCTGTACTCTTCACTTATCAGACCAATGATTGAGTACAACGCCCCATTCGGAATGTACCTTACCTGACACCTGCAGCAGTTGGAAAGACCCCAAAAGTTCCTCACCAAAAGGATAAAGGGGCTCAAACATATGTCATACGATGCACGACTGAAGAAACTCCAGCTCTATTCAGTCGCATACCGTCTGCTCAGAGGTGATCTGTGCCTGACATACAAGGCCATGTCCAACCCGGAATTAATGGACATGCTCCACCTCAAAAAATCCAAATCCACCAGAGCCACGAGAGCAAGAGACTTAAACCTCAACACGGATATAAATAGGACGTGCTGGAGGGACAGATTCATCACCCAGAGACTCCCTACACTATGGAACAGAATCTCAGTCCATGTGAGGCAGAGCCCCTCACTGACTCTGTTCAAGAGAAATCTTGACGAGTGGATGGGAGATCGTAGGTTTACCCCAGGAATCATCTCTGTGTCACTGCTGGACAGAGGCACAGCAAACTAATGGGTATAGTATTCTCATCCTAAGGGGTGGTGAAAGCCACACACACTCTGGCTAGGCTTATAAATGCCCTAGGGCAGATAGCCTAGTATGAACCTATGAACCTATGAACCTATAAACATTCCATTTCCCTTATCTGGAACAATCTTCCACTCCAAATCGGAAGCCATACCTCCCTTTCTAACTTCAAACATGACCTGATACTGTATCTCCATAACAACCCAATATGTACCTGCAACCACCCTGCTTAACCCCTCCCTCTCCCTATACCCACTTTACCACTAAGTCTGATCTATAAGACCTTTCCTATTTCTATAACGTACTACATCTAACTGCTCTCCCTTCTACACCCTCCCTCTAGATCACTACATCCCTCCTCTACTACTTTCTTCTTCTGCACCATCTCTTCCTCTGATCTGAGGCCCCTTGTACATACACATTTCTTTTTTTTTTTTTACTCCTGCACTGGTTTCTTCCCCAGATCTGAGGCCCCCTGCACATACACAATTTCTCCTTCTAGCCACTAGTCTAATAATGCCATATTATTTTCAAATGATTACCTATAACCTTAATTCCCTTACCTCTTGGATTTATTATCATTGTTTTTACAACCTTATTGTTATACTTTTGTATACAGCTATGTTTATCCCGCGGTGGTGCAGCAGTAGCATTGTTGCCTCACAGCAAAAGGTTTTCCTGTTCGATTCTCGGCTAGAGTGCAGGGAGTGCCTTCTGTGTTGAGTCTGCATGTCCTCCACATGGATGGGTGGGCGTTCGAAAGACATGCGTAAATGGGCGTGCCTTCATTGAAGGCTGGACGTCGAGCTGGCACCTCAGTGTTTGTGAAAATCTACTGCCAATTATTAGCGGACCGGAGTTCCACTGTGGCAACCCCTAACTGGGAAAAGCCGAAAGACAAACAACAACAACATATAGCTATGTTTAATTCCATGGAGTACATTATTTTTTTCTTATCCATTGTATTCTTGACATTGTTTGCTCTGTATTATTGTAAACTTGTCTCTACTTGTATGTCTGTTTGTGGTTTTCCCCTCGGGTCTCAATTCTTGCCCAGTTGGACCAACCCAGTTAACAAATGCAAAATAAATAAATAAATAAATTTATGCTCATTGTTTAGATCAAACTAACATCCAGGCTGAGGTCTTAAGTCTGTTGTTATGTCACAGCTACTGACTATTTCTACATTAATAACAGGTGAGAAAGAATTGGAGAATACAGTAAATAGAAGAACAGCTATAATCTACAATGCGGTTGTACTGTGAATATGAAGGGTAATTGTGTTGTCTGTACTAAAATAACTCAGATATTTGAAAGCAAAGCCTTTTTTTGGCAGATACGGTATTTGGCTTTAAGATTATTTTAAGAAATGTAGTAATAATGTTGATTCCATTTTGCTATGACATATTCCTCAGATATTTAGTTAGAGGTATTATTATTATTGACAGCGGAATGAGTTTGCTACCTTTCTGAGGTATAGCTAACATAGCAGGTGCTAAGCCTAGGTACGCATTTTAGAGAAGAAGAAGCATCTGTTAGACATTCCTGATGATGTCCAATAAAATAATAAGAAAGACATATATGTAATTGTAGTTTTTCTGAATTTCTAACATATCAGATATGTTCTAACATCCATCTACAAGATATGAAATTATTATTATTATATTATTATTATTATTATTATCATCATCATCATCATCATTGTAAGCAGTGTGTGGGTTTCCATTTAATGGGACTGATGTATGTGGCCATCTGAGAGCTATGTTTTAACCGTTATGTTAAGAAAATCAGAAGAAAGTTTGATTACGAATAACTGAATATCTAGGTGAAATTAGAAGAAAGGTTTTCAGTAATGCAGTTCACAGACATAAAAGAAAGTATGCTAAAACTTGAGGAGACTTTAATATCTGAGATGAGTACAGGGAATATCAGTGGCTGACAGTGTTGAAACATGATAAGGTTCCTGGTTTAAATAATTTTTCTATAGCCTTGGTTAACACTGAAGCCACTTAGACACTGATTGTTTGATGAGGTTTTAACTGGGGAGTTGTTTTTCTTTCTGGCCTAACACAATGTGATCAAGTTTGGTTCAAAAGAATTGTTTTAGACATAAACATTTAAGACTGTTTCATTCTACAGTCATTATGATTTGTACAACAGTTAAAAAAACATATTGCTGTTGGAAGTGAAGGAGATTATGGATTATTTTTTTGTGAGCCTGGAATTAGCATTTTATATCTTTAGAAACTAAATTGAGCATATTCACCAACTTGGGACAAGGTTTCAGAGGTGTTGTACTGTTTTGTGATGCAGTCAACAACACTATTTTAGAGTCTAAGCCATGACTCAGTGATTTCTACATATGTCCAGCCAAGATGTCTGTACACCCAATTGCAGTGTTTTAAAACCGCTAATTGAAACATCTCTGCCTTCTGGTCTATATATTGTGAATAGCGCTGGCATGAGTTTAGTGTCAGTATGAGAATTACTATGGAAATAACTAACCTAGAGCTGTATTATAATAGAAGGTAGAACAAGGACACACAGTGTTACATAGAAATTGAAATAATACTGATTAAATAACATAAAATCTGAGTTTACAAAATGTGAGATCATTAATCCTGAGAAGATTCATTCCCACCATGTAACACAAAACTTTTGGAAATTTGAAATGGAAGATGACTTTCCAGCTGTAAGTTGTTGTTGTGTCTTTTGGCTTTTCCCGGTTAGGGGTCGCCACAGCAGAACTCCAGTCCACTAATGATTGGCAGTAGATTTTTGCGTGCCGAGTTGCCAGCTCTGACGCACAACCTTCAACGAAGGTACGCCCATTCACGCATGTCTCCACACAGAAGACGCTTTAGCTGAGTATCGAACAGGACAACGTCATACTGTGAGGTGACAATGCTACTGCAGCACCACCATCGCAGCTGAGCCACAATAAATGAATGAGTCATCCCAAGAAATTTTAGCACTGACCAATCAATGCAGTCAACAGTGCAATGAAAGACAGAATTTAATTGCCCCGAGAAGGAAATATACAATCCAGGTTCAAATGTTACATCAAACCCCTGTCCCTGAGTCCATAAACTGAAACATATATAATTATACTTAAACAATGGGCACATCGTTTATAGCCTTTAATCCACCTCACATCTCCAAGAAGTAAAGTTATGTAACAAAGTGAAGCATTACTACAAATGTACGTATAACATGAAATGAAATGAGGACTGGTACCCATGACATTTCTGCCCAAACCCCAAACCTTGAGTAATGCTTATACATCTTAGAAACCTCATGAAGAAAGCAATATGCAAGCATAAATAAACAGCTACCAACATAACAAACGTCTCTGCAAATACCATCTCAGCAATTCTTATAAGAAAAAGACAGAAGCTGACTGACAGACCAGTACAACACAGTGCTCACAAGGACCCCTATGCAACAGTGACATTCTATTCTGCATTACTCACCCTACATTATGTCCCCACACCTTCAGTCAACACGTCTATTTGAAACACCCCCTCTATCCACCATTTATCCTCCCTTTCTACTTGAAACATATTAAAACCAAAGTTATATATTTTACTTGTAAAGTGGATCAGAGTACTCGTCTCCATGGACCCTTTTCAGACTCAGCCCGGGAGCATTGTCTGGCTGAGTGACTTACTCAGAGGCATACAGTTAAACAATGGAAGCCAAGGGGATCTAGCCTTGGGGCACTGAACAACAGGAAGCATCCCTTTAAACAGCTCCTTAATCTTCTGTGCCAAGTGACAGACACTGAAGTCTATCAAATCTTTACTAGAACAAATCCCCACCAGTACTTGAGCAATTTGCGATAACCTACAGCCTTGGTCATCAAGCTTTGCAGCAATAATATCTGTCTTCTGCTCTTAAACATGTATATCCTTGCCATGTCTCACTATATGATGCCTACAATCTATAGTTATCTTTTTATTTATTCATTTCTTAAATGTGATACCTACGATCTATAAATTAGTTTTTTCACTCCTATCCAAAAAAATCTCAACATGAAATGCAACAAGTGACATCTGCCTCATCTCCACTTTCCCCTCCCTTTGAAAAAGAGAACATTATCGACCACCAGCAAGCAGAATACGTTCAAAAATATAATCTTCTGTCTAATAACCAGCATAGCTTTCATACAAATAGTATCGCAGCTACTGCCCTCTGTACCATCCAAATTAACATAGATATTGGGAATTCAGTAGGGCAGTTTCCAGAAATTTAACTAAAAGTTTTGATCTACCTGATCAGCACCTACTTTACAATAACATTTTAGCAACTGGAATTAATGTGACATCCGTTAACTACTCAGAGCTTTAGTACTCCGTGCTAACTGCCAGATGTTGGATGAAGCTTTCAGCGTTGTCATATACAAACACTATCCATGTAAGTGGAGTTTTTTGATACCTCGCAAATACTCCATCTGAAAATGAAGTAGAGGCATTACTTAACCTGGAACTATTGCTGTTAGGAACTGCCAACACAATCGCTGGTTGACCGCACTGTTGTAAATTTGTAATACTGTATACTTGTTAATGACTTTATGCTGATGCACTATATTTCTACTTTGTCTTCTTGAGTTTATCATTTTACATTTTTTTCCTATGTCACGTAACTTAATTCGACCATTACAAATGAATACACTTCTAATGGACTTAGGCCAGCTTCCTCTCATTTTTCATGCAGACAACATGATCAGATTTAGGACCAGCCTCTCCTACATTGGCTCATTGAACCAACACCAAGAAGCTCAATCTCGGAAAAAATCTCCTTAACCACAGTAAAACTCAAATCATTGTTTTTGGAATCCATCAAAAATTCCAAAAAACACCTTGTTCTTTAGACATTAAAGACCATTACAATCTCCTCAGTGAAACTACATCAATGTTCAAATACCTAATTATCTGGCTAGATCAAACTTTCAGCTATTAGCTTCACATGAGGAAGACCAGATCAAAAAAATAAATATCTACTACTCTAGGCGTGTAAGATTTCCCAGTTCTTCTCCCTTCCTGCAAGATCCAACATAGGCAAGGATATCCCATTTTCCAGTCTGTAACATAGTCTTTCATCTAGTATCCACATATCCAATAAGAACACTACAGTCCTAAGTCAATCTCTAACAAAGTCTATCGGTTCATCACCAAATCTCATAGCTGAGACACCACTGCCTCACCATCAAGAAGGCCAACTGGCTGTTGCTCATTAAATAAGGAGATGACCTCCTATTCATCGCTGTGTTATTTAAGCTGTTGCAACAGTACTCTCTCATACTCCTAACTGCCAAATTCATCATCACTATCCCCTCCTATAACTTTGGAATCCATTCTCATATGGGTCCCATACTTCAACCCCTAACCACCACCACCTCCCAGAACAAATCTACATTGCATTAACCACAGTTTCTCTCTTCTAGTCCCTAACTCTGGCAGTTGCTTCCTCGCAACTTAAGAAACCTCTGCACCCAGACTAAATTCAGACCCTAATTTAAAGCCCAGTATCAGTTAGTATCCCCTATTTACTTTTTGTCCTCTTAGTTTTCTGCTTACTGCCCTGTTACTAAGCTTGTATTATATCTGTATAACCCTCATCGATTTTTCATTAGTTTATCTCATTTATATTGTATATAGCCTGTGATATCATGCTGTATGACTCTGCTTGTACTTTGCATCAGGGTCGGTGTTAGCATTTTGGGGGCACCCAGCAAATGTCAACTTGGGCACTTCCAGTCTGAGTATCAAAATTTCACTGCCACCCCTCCTAAGCAACATTTTAGTTTATGCTCCAAAGTTTTAGGAGTAGTATGCAGAGACTGACCTGTAGCTAGAATGTATTGTGTTGGCTTGTCTCACAAAGGGACAGTCACAGTTACTTGCCCTTAGTTACAGCAGTGATACATCAGCTCTAGGTACAGAGCTGGACTTAGATGAAATGGCACTTTAATCACTGCCTGTTGTTTAACCCTCCAACACACACAAATCCTCCAGTGCTCCCCTCTGCCCCTCTCCCTCATTGTGGGCTCCCCACATCATGCATATAACATTTTTCTTCCTTTTCTCACAATTTGATTTCCTCTTAAGTTTTTTCAAGAAGCCATAACTTTCTATATACTTTGAAGTACATTTTAAAGTTTGTTTTTCTTTTTACACAACCTTTTTGTCCAATGATGGGATGATTAAGGAAATACATTTGGTCTTGCTGTTCAGCTTAATTTTTCTTGCATCATTTCAACACACCTTTCCTGGCCAAGACAAAACAGGAAAAACCACTTAGGAAATAACTCAGTTAAGCTGGGGCTCCCAAAAGCCATAGGGTTGTAGATGCTCTGGGATGTATTTTAGAATATTTTCCCAACCTTTTAATCCAATTGTGGCCTAAGCAAAAATCACAAGTAAGCAAAGAATTTCAGTCTTATTTTTTTCTTGCAAGGTAGACATAAGCTGTGTGCAAGGCTTAATGTTCAAAGCTGATAAAATTGCTACTCACAATAAACTTACAAGCCAATTGCTGTGAAAATGCACATATGCTATCAGAGAGCACTGCCTGCCTGTTTTATCTGCCCCCCCCCAAAATAAAAGTCCCTACCTGTGTATTCCTCTGATGTTAGATTGGGATTAAAGCATATGTTCAAATGGCCATAATCATGGATTTCAAGTGACTGCTGTCACACATATACATAGCATGCCTCCTCATGCCTTACCCTTAACCCCTAAAGACAGCCACCTGTATATGTCTCTGATGTGTGATTGTGAGGAAAGAGAAAAAGTAATGATTACAGTAACTTATTCCACTTTGTTGCTCCAAAACAGTGCACTGCCCCTACACAAGCAACCTTCATTGTACACCACTGAGGTCAGCAAGAAAAGTAAAAGAAACAATGACCACATTGTTCCCAGCTCAAATACAAGCTATAATGACTTCCTGTGCACACTGTGATGAAAATTAAATAAGTAATGATCACACACTTCCCAGTATCCCACATAACCTACAGCAGCCTTTTCTGTACTCACACATCTGAGAAGCACTGGTTTTAGAATGGGTTTGGTTGAAAGTAGTGGCCACCACTAAGTCCATGTCAAAATCCATTTGTACAGTCTGGGTTGCGGGGAGGCCACCACACCACTAGAAGATGTGTGTCTGAATGTCCTGTGATATATTTTATGCCTTACTTTTGAAGTATAATTACTTGTTAATTGCATTTTTACTGCCTTCCAGAAGAGTAATGTATGTGTCTTGGCATTATTGGGCGTGTACACATATAAAAATCAGTGATATTTTACACACACACACACACACACACACACACACACACACACACACACACACACACACACACACACACACACACGGGTCTATTGCAATTCATCAAATAACCAGATTGTTGAAACCCATATGGTCGACAGCTTAGTTCCTCAAAGTGTTCTGACCAGAGATTGCAGTACACTGGGGATTGGCAAAGCTGTAGTGTGGTCTCAGAGTTGGTAAAAATAATTAGGCTTTCCCCCTGGAAAAACATCATTCTTTGTATTATTTGTGGGTGCTGTTTGGCTTTAAGTAGTTTACCAGCCATATGGGTTTCGACAATCTCTCTTCAATAAACTGAAATTTTACTGACTCCTCCTTATAGTGCCTCACCTGAGAACACCCACACCAACACTCAGCAATTATACACATGCCAACTTTAAACCCAACCACATTTCACAAAACTAACCTTAACATCCACTCCCAACCCCCTTTTACTTACATTTGTCTCAATCAATGTTATTACTGGAAACCAGTACATTATAAGTACTACTTTAACTATGGAATTTTTTTAAAACTTGAGACTACCAATGAATATTGTACTTTGTAACTTTAAAACTATGGAATCTTGTTAAGTCATGTGTTTTCCTATGAATACTTGCTTGCTATGTAGAAATCTCATAGTTGTTTGTTATTAATCTGTGGAGCTTTTCTCCCCAGGCCTCCGCTGAAAATGGATATGTATCTAGCCGGACTCTACGGTCAACAAATGCAAAATAAAAATAAATAATAATAAATAAATAGATCACACACTCACACACACACACACACACACACACACACACACACACACACACACACACACACACACAAGCATAAGCCATAGCTATACAATATATTATGCAACACTGGTACTACCAAAATCAGTGATGGTTGTTTAGCAGTGATAAATCAACAGAATGGTAAGTCACTTTTATTTACCTCACTGAGGAGTAATGCATTCCTGTCACTTTTCCTGATTTCACAGAAAGTCCCTGATTTTGCCTCATAATTTTGTTCTTTTCCTCATATAAAGTTTGATTTGTTGATAAATCATTCAATATTTTAGACAGTCAATAAATCCAGGCATCAGAGCTTCACACTTCTTACTGTCCAAAAAAATGCATGTTGATGCAAAATCTGTTATTCTATTAACTTTTTAAGTGAATTAAAGTAATATTTAAAATATGGTTCTGATTTTGAGCCATTATTCTGCTATTATTTTTGGATTTGCCCAGAATTTGTGAGCAAAGAAGTTGAGAGTCATAGTATCTGGTGTTCTGCCAGCATTCATAAAACTTATACTGATACTCCTTGAAGGCTTGCAGTAGCCAAGACATCAGAGTGCTTGTTTTATTAAAAATTGGTGTTGATACACTAGCCGGTGGTTTTATTTGAATTTTGGTATTTCCATTGTGTGGTGCAGCTAGCATTCATAAAACTCCCTGAAAGAGAAAACCATTTCTGAAGATTGGAAGCACCAGGTCTTATAATCCAAGTTCTCCACTGAGATCAGTCGCTCTGGGCTGCTGATCTCTAGTGTTTATCTTACTCGTGTCAATTATCAGCTTTATCCTAACAGGGTCATATTACAACCCTGTTCAGGTTAAAGAGAATATCTGACAATTAATACATTTTTTACTAATTTTTCATCGACTAGCAGCAGTTTTTGTGGGGCTCCTTTGCTGTAGCCACTGGTACTGCAGGTACCTAAAGTTGGCTATGTTATTAGTTTTAGTGGAGAGAATGTCCAACAGCAGGAAGTAACTAAGACAGAGGCACTATGTCAGTGGTAAAATATGTAATGCAATTATGAAGCCTCTTACTTGACAAAACACACTTATTATAATCATGAACATCTTTGAATTTTAAAGGAGATATAAATGTGTAATTTTTAGCAGTCTGGTTTATTAAGTACACAAGACTGCTGTATTAGCTTTTTTGGTTTATCAGACATTTTATAAAATATCAACATAAGGTAACTTGCTTTTAGTTGGGGCCACCCTGTACCAGGGGACCCTCATTGGCCTCAGGGTTTGCTGGTGCCTAAAGCCGGCTATGCTTTGCATAATTTTAACTCAGTTTTTATTGCTTTATGATCACTGTCTATTTCTTTTCAACCCAGGCTAGGCCTGAAATTTGTCAGCAATAATTAGAGTTCTAACCTAGTAAAGAAGCACACATAAATAAATACATCAACATATGACAGATTTACAAATACCGCTGATACAAGAATGCATCTGTTTTTATACTTATTATTATTACTATTATTATTACTACCACTGTTTTTTATTTTTATTTTTTCAAATACTTTGTCTCAGCTTTGTTTAGTTCTCTGGTTATGGTTGTAAAAGGACTATTTTGGACCAGCTGACTTACCCAATCAACAAAAGAAAAATAAATGCAAGAGTATTGTGTATGTAGTACTAAGTAAGTGTATAGTACATGCAAGTTAGAAGCATGCTCATATTGACATATGTTACATCACGGAGTCAAGACACTAAGCTGACACGTTTAAAGCTGATATATATATATATATACACACACATTCAGGTAAAACTCACAAGCACTATGTTGAGAGATCATGCTGTTTTTGTCAGAAATGGCTGAAGATAATTAAACTGTGTCATACTAAACCAACATCAGATAGAAGGGTAAAGGAATGTTTCTGTAATGACCCACCCATGGATAGTTTAATTAACACAATAAAGGAGAAAAGAGCAGTCAAGGTATACTAAAACAGCTATAATAGTAGGAAAAAACAAAGCCTGATGCCATCTCCCAACTGACCCTCCCTTGACTAATAGCTATTTGGATTCAATATGTAATTGAAAGGAGACACATTAACACAGCTGGTGGCCTTGTTCACAAAGGATGGGAGGAGGAACTTCAAAGAGAGAGCATAGTCATAAAAGATGCAGAACGTTTTCTTAAATGCTTGCCATTAATTTAATACAAAAGCCTAAAAATCACATTAAGCATTTTGAAGGTATAATACATTTGGCCCATTTATTTTAATTTTGCTGTCTAGATGGATTGCACTAAAGCAATGGTTGTTTTCCACAGGCTACCCAAGAAGAAATACTTTTAAAATCTTTCTTAAAATAAAACACAACATGACTTGTTTCTGCACAACGTACAATATTCATTCTTTTTTTTTATGCCAGCTTTACCCTATTCTTGGTCAGGAAGGAACCAGAGCTTATTCCAGCAAACAGCAGATGTAAAGCATGGAACCAAACATAAATGAGACACCACTCCAACCACTCCATCAGGGTATACACTTGCACATTCACACATGTATCTACCAGATATCAGAAGGATAGCCAAATTAATCTCTTTGTATGTCTTCAGGATGTGGGTGGAACCTGTAAACCCCAGCAAAAATTGCACAACTGGGAACTAAAGCAAAGAACCAAAGGTCTGTGAGATACCCCTTGCTACCCCAGTCTAAACTACAGATATTCATACTGTTGATGTTGTTTCTTGAGCTTTGCTGAGCTTTATTTCAGATTAATCCAGAAACTCTCCCAGATTCTTAGGTTCATAGGTAGGTACTAGGCTATCAGCCCTAGGGCCTATACAAGCCCAGCCAAAAAGGCACCCTAGCTTTTGTGTGAATCCCCACATTTTCTATCCTTTTATGAGCTTTTAAATCTATATGCATAACAATTTGAAAAAAAAATCTGAGAAAAGATGCCTCATAACAATAAATAAGCAATATCCCATCAGCAGCCATGTCATAAAAGACATAAGCTTAAATATCATTAATGTTAATTGAGCAGAGTCCAGGCTTTTCACATATTTGTCCTTAAAAAAAAAGAAAAAAATAATCATCATCATCATCATCATCTTCTTTCGGCTGTTCCCGTTAGGGGTCGCCAGAGCAGATCACCTGTTTCCATTTCTTCCTGTCCTCTGCATCTTGCTCCGTCACACCAACCACCTGCATGTCCTCTCTCACCACATCCATAAACCTTATCTTAGGCCTTCCTCTTTTCCTGTTACCTGGTAGCTTCATCCTTAGCATCTTTTTCCCAATATACTCAGCATCCCTCCTCAGCACATGTCCAAACCAACGTAATCGTGCCTCTCTGGCTTTGTCTCCAAACCTTCCAACCTGGGCTGACCCTCTAATATACTTATTCCTAATCCTGTCCACCCTCGTCACACCCAGTGCAAATCTTAACATCTTTAATTCTGCCACATCCAGCTCAGACTCCTGTTTTTTTGTCAATGCCACTGTCTCCAACCCATATAACATAGCTGGTCTCACTACCCTCTTGTAGACCTTCCCTTTCACTCTTACAGGTACTCGTCTGTCACAAATCACTCCTGACACTCTTCTCCACCCACTCCCTCCTGCCTGTACTCTCTTCTTCACCTCTCTTCCACACTCACCGTTACTCTGAACTATTGACCCCAAGTATTTAAACTCATCCACCTTCGCCACCTCTACTCCTTGCATCCTCACCATTCCTCTATCCTCCCTCTCATTCACACACATATATTCTGTCTTAGTCCTGCTGACCTTCATTCCTCTTCTCTCTAGAGCATATCTCCATCTCTCCAGGGTCTCCTCCACCTGTTCCCTACTCTCACTACAGATCACAATGTCATCTGCAAAAATCATAGTCCACGAGGACTCCTGCCTGATCTTGTCTGTCAACCTGTCCATCACCACTGCAAATAATAAAGGGCTCAGAGATGATCCGTGATGTAACCCCACCTCCACCTTAAACGCATCCATCACTCCCACTGCAGACCACACCGCTGTCACACTACCCTCGTACATATCCTGTACCACTCTTACATACTTTTCTGACACTCCTGACTTCCTCATACAATACCACAACTACTTTCTAAGCACCCTGTCATATGCTTTCTCTAAGTCTACAAAAACACAGTGCAATTCCTTCCGACAATCTCTGTACTTCTCCATCAACATTCTCAGAGCAAACATCACATCTGTAGTGCTCTTTTCCAGCATGAAACCATACTGCTGATCACTAATCATCAACTCCCTTCCTAACCTAGCTTCCACTACTCTTTCCCATAACTTCATGCTGTGACTGATCAATTTAATCCCTCTGTAGTTACTACAGCTCTGCACATCACCCTTATTCTTAAAAATTGGTACCAAAACACTTTTTCTCCATTCCTCAGGCATCCTCTCACTTTCCAAGATTTCATTAAACAATCTGGTTAAAAATTCCACTGCCATTTCACCTAAATGCCTCCATGCTTCCACAGGTATGTCATCTGGGCCAACAGCCTTTCCATTCTTCATCCTCTTCATAGCTATCCTTACTTCCTCCTTGTTAATCCATTGTACTTCATAATTCACTATCCCCACATCATCCAACCTTCGCTCCCTCTCATTCTCTTCATACATCAACCCCTCAATGTACTCTTTCCATCTGTTCAACACACTCTCCTCACTTGTGAGTATGTTTCCCTCATTATCCTTTATCACCTTTACCTGCTGCACATCTTTCCTATCTCGGTCCCTCTGTCTAGCCAATCGGTACAGGTCCTTTTCTCCCTCCTTAGTGTCCAACCTTTCATACAACTCTTCATATGCCTTATCCTTAGCCTTCACCACCTCTCTCTTTGCCATGCACCTCATCTCCTTATACTGCTGTCTACTTTCTTCATCTCTCTGACAATCCCACTTAATCCTGTGTTTTATTTAAAAAATCTGAGCATACCTCTTCAGTGAACCACATAGTATACATTTATTTGAAGATGATTAGGGAACTAATGTATCCATTATTTTACTCCACTACCCCCACCCAGCCAGCCATTTGCCACTAATGCTCTGATCATGTCCATTCATTCTCTATGACAGAGGCAAGAATTGGTGCTCATGGCACAACTTTCATCCAGGCAGACATGAGGGATTTTTTTTGTTTTTCTAACTGTAACACCATCCCCAGCAGCTGACATGTATAGATACAGATGCAATGGCATGCTGTTCCTTCCCCCATGCAGATGTTCACTTCTGTACAGGAGGTAAAATATACCAAATGTCCACCCCCAGGCCATATTCCACTGTGCACATGCTCTGTTCCATACATAAGATGAAAGCTACCACATATCTCCAGACCATGTGATGAATGTCATGCATGTCTCTTGGTAGTAAGTACTTGGTTCAGTGAACTAGACAGCCTCCCTTTCATCAGGATGGGTGAGACAGACATTTTTCCTTTCCACCAAACAAAACAGTATAGGTTTCTGTTTCACATATCATTGTTGGAACAGGCAAAGCTCTACTTTATGTTTTTTGAATGTATGACTGAATATCACTGCCTCCACAAGTAATTGCCTTTTCTGCAAGGAAAGTCAAAAGGTCCTGTGTTCTATCCCCAAGTCGGGTGCATGTGATCATTTTTCAGTTCTCATAAGGTAGTGCAGCATTAGGGGGTTCTACACTCTTGAGGTGCTGCTGCCATCTTCATATAATCCTTAGGTTTCACCCGAAAGCAGGCACATATTTATTGGGACTGAGCTGTGAGTAAAAGTAGATACATTTTTGTTGGCATTCTGTTTAGGGAGGATAATATTCATATTTATAACAATAATACAAAATTATGTTTACTAATCCATCCCATCTTCCTAGTATATATACTCTTTTGCCTCCTTTTTAGGTCATGTGGCATACATTCAGATATACTTTTCTGAGACACAGCTGACTGGAAGGATACTTAAGTGTGTATCTGTGTGCAAAAATCATAGTCTCTCTGTTTGACATATTAAATTATATTTTTTTCATGGGCTTTGGTCTCAATAGTTGAAGAAAGATGAATACTGCTATAATGGACATTCTGTTCAAGCTCCAAATTTAAAAGAAGAAAATACTACACCGTGTTTTTCAGGGACTTGTCATCAAACTTGCAACGGATCACAGGTCATTGTTTTAAAGAAGTTGCTAATACAATTATCAGTATAAAATTTACTTTTATCAATCATTTTTAGTTGCATACATGACAAAGCATGTCGTGCTATTAAAACAGAAGACACATAAGCAAATGGCATATATTCCCCACATAACATGGCTCCTATCCTGCCCATAGTACTAACACTAACACGGCACTTCTAACCTTCACAGATACTGTCAATAAAGCTAGAGATAATGGCAAACTATTCTTATTATTTCCAGATCTAAACTCTAAAGTCTTCAATGCAGTTTGTTGCAGCAAACTTCTATTTCGAATGTCCTCATTAGGACTCTATCAGCCCACCCTTCTATAGTTCAAAAGCTACTTGTCCAATAGACATCAGCCAGTAAAATTGCCACCCTGTCTCCATACCTCCCGAGGGTCACTACCAGTGTACCAGAAGGCTCTATTCCTGGTCGCCTCCTTTTTAACATTCTCACCAACACCCTCCACACATCTGCACTACAGGCCTCCCTAGTACAGTACACAGATGACTCCACACTCATAAGCTCATCAGACTACCTGACACATTTAAACAAAAAATACTCAGGAAGCTTTAACAGCCATTGAAACATGGCTTTGCAATTCACAAGTCATGCTGAACTACCCCACCCACCAGAAGTACTACCCTTTTTACCGAAATCCCTCTCTCATAAAAAATAAAACAAAATTTCAAATCCTTTCTTTTTATAATACAACCATTGAAGTCACTTCTCATAGCAAATTATTATATACTAAATTATTACAGATCATAGTAATTGATAAGCCTAAATTTAACTTGCATATACAAAATTGCATAAAAATCTCACCAAAAACTAGGAATGCTATATAGAGCCAAAAACTTTCTCACCAGCATAATCAAAAGTATACTTGCCACTACTTACCTCCTTGCCTCACTACTTTACTTTATGGTGCCCTTCTAACCTCCAGGCAAAAACAAAAGCAAAACTTGAGCAGTGCTATAATAAAGTGGCTAAATTTGCAACAAATACCCATTTCAGAACCCACTACTGTACAGCACTATAAAGCTTAATTGGTTAGAACCAATCCAACAACTAAAATATGCACAGCTTCTTACCACCTGTCCATAAACCTATGAAATCTGCTAGGTATGGTGTGTACTCATACCATGCTGCTAACCCCTGGGACTGCTTACCTAAATCCATCTAAAAGATTTCCTACCCAAAATCTGTCTCTGTTCTTGCTTAACCCCAGGATAAACTATAGCCCCACATTTAGAAAAGTACCTCTTCATATCTTACATCTCCTGTCTCCTCCTTCTTCACTAATTTCCTTACTTCAATTTCTTTCCCAGCTTACACCATAGCCTTGTTTTTTTTTCTCTCTTACTTCATATTGCAGTTCCTGTTTGTATTATACCAACTTGCCTTTAATTTCTCTAAACTGGATAAAAATATTCTAAATATTAAATCAGTGTCAAAAAAGCTCTATTTTTTAACCAATGTTGGCACATTTGGTATAATGATTTAAACTGCAAATGCTTTTGTATTATTTTTGAAGATTGTAAAATCATTGTTCTTAATTTATTTATTTATTTATATTTGTTGACCGGGAGTGTCCGACTGGATGTAGGTCCATTTTCAGCAGAGGCCCGGGGAGAAAAGCTCCACAGTTAAAATAAACAGACAGTAGTTACATTGGATTACATAGCGATTAACAATTTAACATAGCAATTAATTACAAACATATTTACAGATGAAGAACATAGTACATCAGTAGACAACTAGAATCTTTATCTGTGAAGTACATAACAGACATTAACAAATGTTACAAGAAGAAGTTCCTGCTGTATAATAAGTACTGGCTTATGAGCATCTGAGCTTGCTATAATCAAGGTAGTTAGTGGAGTGGAAAGAAAGGTAGTGGTTGGATGGGGAGGGTGATATTAGAGTGGGAGTTGCAAGGGCATAGCCAGCATGCTTTTAGGTGCGCTTTTATTAAAGTTTTGAAGTGGGTGCATGATGGTATGGAGGTAATTGTGGGAGATTAAAATGTTTTTATTAAAACATTAATTTTATTAAAACATTAACATTAACATTAATTTTATTAAAATGTTTTTATAATAAACCAACCACTCTCTCTGCTGACCTTCTCCCATCCGAATATTTACAAAAAGCTGCTGATGTCATAGCTTACCCTATCTCTATTCTTATCAATCGTACCTTGACTGAAGCCAAACTTCCCTCAATATGGAAAATATCCTATGTGATACCACTCCATAAAGGAGGCTCATCGACTGAACTATCAAATTACAGGCCCATAGCCATATTGTCACCTTTGGCCAAAATCATGGAGAAATGTGTGCATAGACAGCTCCTTTACTATCTAACCCAAAACAACCTACTCTCCAGTTCTCAACATGGCTTTAGGCCACACCATAGTACAACCACTGCTCTCCTCTCGTTTATTGAAACAATTAATCTCAACCGGAATAACAAAAAAATATTGTCAGCTCTCTTTTTGGACCTATCAAAGGCCTTTGATATGGTGAACCATCAACTACTACACAATACCCTAAAAAATCTCCATCTAGACAACATAACCCTAGATTGGTTTCAAGCCTATCTCCAAGATAGACAGCAAGCTGTACTCTGGCAGAACAGGCTCTCTAGCCTCCTATCTAATACCATAGGAGTTCCTCAAGGTTCCATACTGGGACCTCTCCTCTTTACTGTTTTTATTAATGACCTCTATAAAGCCATCCCAGATGCCACCTGCATTCAATATGCTGACGATTCGACGTTAGTCTGTTCTGATTCATCCCCAGTTAATTTATTATCAAAAACCCAATCATGCTTTACAGCAGTTGAAAATTGGTTACTGGGACATCGACTTATTCTGAATCCAAATAAAACCAAACTGTTAATCTTCTACCCCACTCACAAGATCATACCCACACCCTTCCATATCCAATCCAAAAATGGGACAATCATCTCCCCCGACTCCCACACTAAACTTCTGGGAGTGACCATTGACAATAAACTTAAATTTGATATCCATATTAATCAAACTGTTAAAACCGTAAACAAAAAACTTGGGTCGCTCTATCGAATAAAATCCTTTCTTACCCCAATAGCAAAAATAGCCACTGCCCGCTCCCATCTCCTCTCCACCCTCTTATATGCTTCCCCTATTTTCACAAATCTTAACACTACTGAATTAAACAAACTTACATGTTGTTATAATCATATTGCAAGATTTGCAACTGGCACACCCTATAGAACCCATCATTGTACCAACCAACAAAGCCTGGGTTGGATCGAATTCCCCAACCTTCTACAGCAGAGCCAACTCATAGTAGCATTTAAAATTCTTAAACAATCTGACAAAACCCCTGCACTGATAAACTTAATCAAACCTTACAACAATCTCAATAGTTTACGCTCCTCAAACAAACTACTAGCTCAAACGGTAAAATCCAACAACTCAGGGGGTGATGCTCTCTTTGCCAATGCAATAGGAAAAATCTGGAACTCCCTTCCATCCAGCCTCACTACCATTTCCTCCATAAAACTCTTCAAAAAGAGACTAAATCACCACCTTCAGATACACTGGCTATGCCAATGTATAAGCCCAGTCTGACTTCAACTAAACAAGATTTTTCCTCCTCCCTTTAGGACCAATGACGGTACCACTACCATTTCTCTCTTCTGTTTTCCCTCTTATTCCCTTTTCTATATAATTCCCTAGTCTTATTATCCTATTTAATTCCTGCTACTACTCTCCGAAAAGGTCTACCTAAAAGGAAAAAGTCTGTTATACTATGAGTTTTTGTGTTCTTTTTTTTTGAATATTTTTTTTTCTTTACATATCTTGAGCAATGAGTAGAAATATTCTAAAATGTCTCCTATTCTTGTGTAAAATACTTAAGTGAACATACTGTATTATATCAACATAGTGTATTCTTATTTGCTTATACGTGGAGCTTTTCTCCCCGGGCCTCCGCTGAAAATGGACATGTATCCAGTCGGACTCTCCCGGTTAACAAATGTAAAATAAAAAAAATAAAATAAATAAATAAATAAAATAATACTTTGGAGCTTTTCTCCATGGGCCTCTGCTGATACTGTGCACCTACCTAGTTGGACTTTCCTAGTAATCAAAAGTTAATAAATGAATAATAAATAATAAATATATAAATATATATAAAATATTGAATTGCATAGACAGTAAAACCTAAGAGGCAGTTCAATGCAAAACAGTTTAAAAAGTTCCCAAAATGCTCTGCCAGGGCCGGTGTTAGTAATTTGGGGGGCCCCAGCAATGTCAAGTTGGGGGCCCCCTGACTACTTCCACTCCAAGTATCACCCTGTCATTGCCAACCCTTCAATCCAGCCATTTAGTTCATGCTGCAGGCTTTTAGGATTAGTACACACAGACTGACCTGTAGCTGCAATGAGCTTACAACAGGCCTACATACCACACTATGTTGACCCATCTCACAAAGGGACAGTCACAATTACTGGCATTTAGGTGCAACAATGATACATTATAACTCCTCTATGTACAGAGCTGGACTAAGGTGAAATGGAGCCCCAGACACTGCTTGCTGTTTCAGCCCCCCCCCCCAAAAAAAAACATACACACATCCCCCAGAGCTCCCCTCTGTTCCTCCCCATGTTGGGCTTCCCACACCATGCACATTACTTTTTTTCCCCATTTATCACATTTTACCTTTTATGATTAAGGAAAGAAATTCACTGTTGCTGTTCAGCTTTAGTTTTCCTCGCATCTTTTCAATATACTTTCTTGACCAAGACAGCACAGTAATAACCATTTAGGAAATAACTCAATTAAGCCTTTGCCACCAAACACCATAGGGGTTGTAGATGCTCTGGGATGCATTTTATAGCATTTCCCAACCTTTTAATCCAAAAGTGGTCTAAATAAAAATCGTGAGTAAGAAAAAGATTTTTTTTTCTTTCAATGAAGACATAAGTTGTACCCAAGGCTTACATTTCAAAGCTGACAAAATAGTAGCTCAGAATAAATTAACAAGCCAATTGTTGAGGATATACAGATCCTGCCTAGGAATACTGCCTGCCTCCCTAATCTCCCCAAAAATGCATCCCTCTGGTGTTAGATTGGAATGAAATAACATGCCTACTCATTCCTCAATCCTAACCCCTAATGGCAACCAGCTATATATGTGCCTGAAGTTTGACTGTGAGGAAAGTGCAAAAAAATATATAATGATTGCAATAATGTATCTACTTTGCTGTTCCCAAGCAGTACACTGCCCCTACAGTAACTAAAGGAACTTTTTGCACACCTCTGAGGTATTTTAGACAAGTAAAGGAACCAATGACTACACAATCCCCAGCACCCCACATAACATACAGTAAATTTCTGTACACGGAAACAATGACCACACAATCCCCAGCACCCCACATAACATACAGTAAATTTCTGTACACAAACATCTGAGCAAGCATGGTTTAGTGGTCATGTGTGTGGTTGAGGTCAGAGGTCATTATCGGTTTTATCCTAACATGGTTATATCACAGCCCCATGCAGGTTAAAGACTGCAATCAGAAAATGAAAGTATTTTTTTCTCCTCATTTTTCCTCAGACAAAAACAGCTTTTCTGGGGCCCCCACACAGTCAAGGATGATTAAGGGAGCTCCCTGTATCGATTTATACAGTCAGGGGAGTGGGGGCCACCAGATTCCTAGAAGAACTAAGTGTCTGAATATTCTATGACATATTTTATGCCTTACTTTTGAAATATACATCACTTGTTAGCTACATTTTTATTGATACCCAGAAGAGTAAGGTGTGTGTCCCGGCATTATTGGATGTGTGCGCTGATAAAAAATCAGTGATATTTTTACTTACACACACACACACACACACACACACACACACACACACACACACACACACACACACACACACACAAAACCAATGCTAGTTTTGTACTTATTTCAGCAAATACCAATACATTGTAGAACACTAGTACTGCTACACAAGATCAGTGACTGCTGTTTAGCAGTCATCAAACAGCAGCAGGGATAAGTCATTTTTATTTACCTCACTGAGGAGTGAATTAATACCTATTACTATCGCTGTTTTCACAGATATTCCCTGATTTTGCCTCATAATTTTGCTCTGTGCCAATAAATCCAGTCATCAGAGTTTTATACTTATTGTCTAAAAAATGCTTGTTGATGAAAAATGTGTTATTCTAGTAACTTTGTAAGTGAATGAAAGTAATATTTAAAATGGCTTCCTCATTTTGAGACTTCATTATGCTCTTATATTTGGCACTGAGCAGAATTTTTCAGCAAAGACAGTTACAGTATCTGTTGTTCTGCCAGTATGTACAAAACTCCCTGAAAGAGAAGCCATCCCTGAAGATTAGAAGCATCAGCTCTTCTTAAACTCCAAGATGTGCACTGAGACTGGTCACTCTGGGCTGCTGACCTCTCTCTCTAGCACTTACTTTGCTCATGTTCATTACCAGCTTTATCCTAACAGGGTCATATCACAGTCCTGTTCAGGTTAAAGAGTGCAATCGAAAATAATACATTTTTTCTCCTCATTTTTCCCTAAACAACTGCGGCTTTTATGGGGCCCCACTCAATCAGGAATGATTAAGGGCCCCCCTGCCACTGATATTGCAGGTACCTAAAGCTGGCTATGTTGTATGTTTTAGTGAAGAGGATGTCCACCAGAAGAGTTTAACTAGGCCAGGGGGGTTATGTCAGTGGTAAAATATTTAATGGAATTGTGACGTTTGTTAGCTGACAAAATACTTTTATTATTACTAAAGATCTTGAAGGAGATAATAAATAAGTTATTGTTAGTCACCTGGTTTATTGAGTATACAATATTGCTGTACTAGCTTTTGTTGGTTTGACAGACAAGTTACAAAATATCAAGATAAGATAATCTAAAGTGGTTGGGGGCCCCCAGCGACCGCAGGGTTCGCTGGTGCCTAAAGCCGGCTATGTGCTCTGCTCAGCAGTCATGTGTTGTAACACCTCTTAAAGGGATTCATGTTGGTTGATCAACATCTCTTTCACTAAGTGCTGAAAGATGGAGACAAAATGACAAAAACTGCTTTCAGCAAATCTCAGAGGTAAGTTTATTTCACAAAACGGCAAGCCCCTATGCGAACCCATTTGGGGGACACCCCCATCACTTTCCAAACTTATGTATACCTACTCTGAGGTAAAAGAGAAATCTCCACTGGCTGCTGAACTTGTTTCACCAAAATTTCTCTTTGATCTATTAACACCCAATGAGTGAGCAACATATTCCCCACCTAAAGCACTATACAGAACCACACACAAAGAACAAAGCTGCCATGGCAGGCAATACAATATGGGAGAAGTGTTGAAAGAAGGAAACTGGAGTCCAGAATAGTCACGCCAAAATGTGAGGACTGCCAGCAGCCTTCAATCAGCTGAGTGGAATACCTGGGAAGACCTGTAGAGCACACACAGCTCATTTAAAAGGATGGGACCCTGATAATGTGGACCATGGTATTTATGTTGATTTACTGTACCATATAGTATTTCAATAACTCTGAGTCTAATGTACTCATGACTCTGTGGCAAGCTTGTAAGGAGTCCAGGCAGTGTCAGAAAAAAGTCAGTCTAAATGAAAGAATGAATGAATAAATGAATGTATGTGTGTGTGTGTGTGTGTGTGTGTGTGTGTGTTTATATATATATATATATATATATATATATATATATATATATATATATATGTATGTATATATATAGGATTAAAGACCATTACAATAAATCTTAAAATGACTCTCTGCTCGGCAGAGAGCAAGTGCAGAGAACATAGGATAGATGCAATGTAACTATGCCTCCAGGACACGGTATGAAGGCTTGCTGGTGAATTCTACACAAGCTGCTACCTGTCAGTCTTAGTTCTTGAGAGCTCCAGGTAAAAGACATTTCAGTGATCCAGGTGATGGATAACTAAAGCTTGCAGGATCATAGGAGGTTCTCTGGTGGAGTAAGATGTTTAATACTGGTGATATTCCTCAACAAATAATAGCATGATTGAATGATAGCTGACAGCTTGTTCTGAAATGGCAGTGATTGACTGAAGATCATTCTAAGATCATTCTAAACAATATGGTGGGTACGGTGCATTGGGGAGCATAGATGAGGCATAGAGGACCATTGCACTGGTCTTAGATGGGCTGAGTTTTAGGCTGGGTCAGCAAATCGAGGAGGTATATATTACCATCAGTCCTCAATTGGGTCCAAATAATTCATGTGCTCTAAGAGAGAGACATGCAGCTGGCTGCCATACCTGTCATAATGACAACCTCTCTAATGAACCAGGTCACTGCATGGCAATGTGCACATGGTAAAAAGTACTGGGCCTAATATAGAGCCATATAGGGCTCCATAACTAACATTTTCTTTTCTTTTAACCTATTTGTTGACCGTGTTATCTTGTTCAACACAACTGCTCCTTTTCAGGAGCAACCTGGTAATGCACTCTGGATAAGTGACTTGTTCAGAGACAAACACTAGGCAAATGAAAGCAGAAGCAATCAAACTCTATATGCTGAGTAGAGGAAGAAGCACAAAGCTTTAGTCCTCTGCATTAACCACCAGACTACCCTCTAAGCATGCTCTGTAATACAGAAGGCAAACCAATCAGGTAATGTGCCAGAGACACAGACATGACCGACCATGTCAAACATGAGTTTCATTAATGGGAATGATGGTGGAGACACCAACATGGGATAGTGGGAGTGAATATCCAATGTTTGTTCAACCATTCTGGTGGGTGACGGAGGCAATTCAGACCACTGCAATACTGACTATTGCAGTGAAGCTAAAGCACAGCTTGTAGATATAGGCAAGGGGTGTGCACTTAGCATGATGTAGTAGCCCTCCAGGGTGGTGTATGCAGAAGTGTGTGTGCACATGTTGAAGGGCAAAGTCACACCAAGTCCCTTTCATGGTGAGCACAGACATCAGCCACCAAGAGAGGGACTTAGGCACTAAAAGACAAAGAAAACCTTGATGGCTGCCTTGGGGATGGCTTCTCATGATCATCTCTTGACCTATTTGGGAATTAAGGGGTTAACTGATTGCAGGAGGATTTAATAAAGGGAGGCAGTGGGGATGAAATGAATGCCAAATTGATGTAGCAGATTGGTCAAGGAGGACCAGTATCTGGTAATTCTTCTTATACTGAGCCATTGAAAGAATTGTCTCAGGGCTTTGGGGAGCTTGAAACACAGACTGAAATGGATCATAGAGTCAGGAAGAATCAACAAGGGATTCAGGCTGCTTATGAACCATGTTATAAATAATCTTCAGAAAATAGAATTGGCACACTGGGTTTGGGAATGTATCAAGTATATCAAAAGAGTCAGCTGGGAGGGCAAATAGGATGGAGCAGGGAGTGACCACTGAACAAACTCTTCAATCCAGTTAGAGATTGTGTGGTTGACTTCTGACCTATGCAACCTCCGTTGGAGACCAGCAACTTTATAGGCTGTAATATGGAAAGAAATGGATGTGACATACATCCAGCACATCACATGCAGGTGCTCACATCCACTCTTCACTCTTTTAGTCAGAGATCCTGATTGGTTATCATGAAATGATGACCTCCACTGACTGTCTACCTCACACTATGTGAGTCATTGCTCTGCAAACTGAGGACTTAGCAGACATTTGTTACAAAGTACTAAGCAGCTGTTAGTGCCCTGTATTTATAACTCAGATGAGTAGGCATAGCTAGAAAGTAAGATAGAATATAACAAGTATGATTTTTATAATATAAACAGCAGACTGCTAAACTTATAGATGAAAACCACTGTATGAAATTACCAGTGTCTGAAATATGCAAACTTGTAACTGTCTAGCTCCCTGACATAAAATGCTAGTGAATATAGACGTGCTAATGGCTGAGTAATTTGTCACAGTAAATTTCAAATAGCTAAGCTGTCTCTCTCTCCTGTAAACTTAAGGGCTGATGTAATTGATGTGGTTTAAGTATGTGACAGTCAGTAAACCTTCAGGTTTTCTTTAGGAATAACATAGTCTGCTTGTGTGACGTTTGAGTTTTGTGCTTTTTCCACAACTGAGCTTTCATGCTATAGACATGCCTTTTGGTCATGTGCAGGATTTCCCCCATACCAGCACTACTAAAAAAGGGGGGTTTAAGTTTTGCTTTCTAGTAATGGATGTTTTTTACCTAAGTGAAAAATCTTTTGTCAAAATAATATTGAATCAGTACAGATGTCCATACTGAATTCATCCGTGTCTAGTTCTCTGGCTGTTTCTCCTTTCTACATTTGTCTCCCTTTTCACTTTATCCCTCCCCCCATACTCCTTCCATTTCTACTCTCCCCATCTATTACCTTTCACTAAATCCAGACACTATTTATCTGGGGCATTGCTCTCATATTTTCTCTGCGGTTTGTTCTCCTATGTAGCACTACCTTCTTATCTGTTCTTCCTTCTACTCACCTGCTTCAGTACCATACTCTATCCTAATATTCCCCTTCTTCATGCTCACCCATCCACACGTGCAATGCCACATACCACCCATTCCTCTGAACTGTCCCCAATTTTTACAGACATCCATAACCTGTGCTCAAAATTTTGCTTTCTCCCTACTATAATTGGAATTTTTTTGAAAAAAAGCAGGTGATCACAGTCAGTAAATATTGATGATCATCGGAGTTGCATACTTTCTTCACTTCAGAAAATGCATGTTAACTGACATGCTAGGTTAACAACACCAATACATAAAAAAGTGTTAGTACTTCTTGGTCTTTTGTCAGTAATTTTCACCAAATAAATGTATATGTTGCCACTACCTCTGCAGGTAAAAGCTTGAGAACTGTGATGCTACCTTGCTCTATTGATATTCATACAATACTTTTTCTTCCTGCACTCTTCCCTTTTTTAACCCTTTTTCCACTACCCATGTTTCTCATCACTATAATTCAGCTCCTGCCTAAAACAACCTTGCTGCCCAAACAATTCAGCTAAATCGTTTCACTTATTCCTACTTAGCCTGTTCATATTTTGTAATTGCTAGGTCAGTTTCTTGCTTTTTCAGAACTTCTGATCATATGATTTCCTTCTGCTTAATGAATCCTGTTTGCACTATATCCAGACATATAGGTTCATAGGCGTGTACTAGGCTAATGGCTATGGAGCCTTTACAAGCCTAGGCCAATGGATTACCCTGGCATCATGCCAGCTGACCTTAGTTCCCAGTGTTTCTATCACGTGGCGCCACTGGAGGGGAAAACATACTGGACCTGATTATCACCAACATGGGGACTCTATGCTCCAGACCAGAAGTGTATCCCTCACTGGTAAGATCAGACCATAAACTAATCTCACTGGATATTCACATCCCGACTCCACCCCCTGCCCTGAAAACCACAGTGAAAAACTTCTCTAAAGCAAATTTCACACTCCTCAAAACTGAGGTGGAATCCTTCAAAGCCCCTGGGCCTGTGGAAAATACAGCCCAGACCGCAGAATCCTTTATAAACACATTCTATGAACACCTTCAGGAATGCATGGATCATGCAATCCCAAATAAAACCAAGACCCAATCCTCCAAAGGCAGACGTCCTGTCTGGTGGACCCCAGCCATAAAAAACTATACAATAGAAGGAGGAAGCTACTACATGATAGAGCAAAATCCCAAAAAGGGAAGGCATCCCTGATCAGTATTAGCAAAAAACTATGGGCACTCATAAAATCGTCTAAGGCCAGCTTCGAGAGAAAAATTGCACAGGACACTAAGGATAATCACAAGGCTTTCTTTAGTTATGTTAGGAACATGGGTGGGAATTCCCAGATATGCTCCGAATTAGTCCAAAATGACAAAAAAATACACCGATCCCACAGACATTGCCAACATCCTAGCTGACAGGTTCAGCGCAAACCCCCCCCCCCCCCACCAAAAGGGCAAATATCTATCCCAGCAGAGTGACATCTCAGATGCTCAGGTAAGAGCTGCCCTCTCCAAAGCAAAAAACACAGCATCAATGGGACCAGACGGTGTCCCGGGCTGCATCCTACATGAACTCCAAGAAGAGCTAAACCCAAACATAAAACTACTGTTCAATCTCAGCCTTACTGCAGGATATGTACCCAAAGAGTGGCGTACAGCAACAGTGGTCCCTCTCCACAAAGGTGGTGCCTCAACAGATCCTGGAAACTATCGCCCCATAAGCCTGACTAGCTTGGTCTGCAAAGCTATGAAAAGGATCATCATGGACCTCATAAATAAAGATATTGGGGACCTACAGACACTGGATCCTACCCAGTTCGGCTTTGTTAAGGGCAGATCCTGCCTCTTAAACCTGGTTGATTTCTTTGAAACAGTCACCAAGGCCATTGACGAGGGGAAGGTGGTCCACACAGCATACCTGGACCTCACAAAAGCCTTCGATACAATACCCCACTCGGGCATTATAGATAAGCTCACCAGCTTAAATATAAACCCCTATGTCACTAGATGGGTTGCAAACTGACTCAAGGACAGAACCCACATGGTTAGAATTGCTGGAGCCATGTCAGACTCCAAACCAGTTACAAGTGGCATCCCACAAGGCTCAATCCTGGGACCTCTCTTGTTCGGTATATATTTCTCGGAGGTACAGGCCAACACGGAAGGACTGTGGCTGACCAAGTTCGCAGATGACTGCAAACTGGGCGCCATAATCGACTCTCCAGCTGACACAAGCATCCTCCAAAAGGGCCTCATAGAAACAGACAACTGGTGCCAGAGCCATGACCTCAAGCTAAACGCCAAAAAGTGTATAGTCATCCCCTTTGGCAAAAACAAAGTGCCCACAAATTACCACATAGATGGTAATCCATTAAGTACAGAAGAAGTAATTAGGGACCTGGGGCCCCAACTTGATAGCAATCTCTCATTTGACAACCATGTGGCCAAAGTGGTTAGAAAAACATTTTATATAGCCCACCTAATCATGAAGGGATTCACATCTAGATCAGGGGAGGTCAGCGTGCCTCTTTACTCATCCCTCATCAGGCCCATAATTGAGTACAATGCCCCTTTTGGGATGTACCTTACCAGACACCTGCAGCAACTGGAAAGACCCCAAAAGTACCTCACCAAGAGGATCAAAGGGCTCAAACAGATGCCATATGCTGCCCGGTTAAAGAAACTCCAGCTCTACTCAGTGGCATACCGCCTGCTCAGAGGCGATCTGTGCCTGACGTATAAAGCCATGTCCAACCCGGAATTAATGGACATGCTGCACCTCAGAAAATCCAAATCCCATCGAGCTACGCGCTCGAGAGACTTGAACTTCAGCACTGAAATATATAGGACATGCTGGAGGGACAGATTCATAACCCAGAGGCTCCCTTCACTCTGGAATAAAATCCCAGTCCAGGTTAGGCAGAGTCCCTCATTGTCTCTCTTCAAGAGTAATCTTGATGAGTGGATGGGAGATCGTAGGTTTACCCCGGGTATCACTTCTGTGTCACTGTTAGACAGAGGCACAGTATACTAACCTCGAAAAAGTGCATAGCAAAATTAATTTAAAATGGATGGCGAAAGCCAAACACACTCTGGCTAGGCTTATAAATGCCCTAGGGCAGATAGCCTAGTATGAACCTATGAACCTATGAACCTATGTGCCACATAGAAGGACTTTCTGACCACAGTGGCAATGTGGTGGTCAAAAGAGAGGTGGCTGTCAACCTGTGTTCCCAGATCTCGTATAACACCTTCTGTGTTCACTGGACTACCATTGATGTTGTAATTCATGGGAACCGGGTTTTGCCCAAAGGAGATGATGACACATTTTTTGGCATTGAGCTTAATGCCATGGTTCTGACACAAGTCGTTGGTCTCAGTGAGGCCTTTCTGTAGGATATCAACATCACTTGGGGAGTTAATAACAGCTCCCAACTTGCAATCATCTGCGAACTTTATCAGCCAGAGTCCCTTCTTGTTGGCCTGGACTTCAGAGAAGTAGATACCAAACAAGACAGGACCCAGGACTGAACCCTGTGGGACTCCACTTGTGACTGGTTGGCTGTTTGACTTTGAGTCAGTTACTTTCATACTGTGGGTTCTATCTGTGAGCCAGTTTGCAACCCACCTAGAGATATAGGGGTTGATACCTAGCTTAGGGAGTTTTTCTATGATTCCTGAGTGGGGAATGGTATCAAAGGTCTTGGCCAGATCAAGGTAAGCTGTATGAATCACCTTGTCTTCATCCACAGCTCTGGAGACTGACTCAAAGAAGTCGACCAAGTGGAGCAGGCGTGATCTACCCTTCTCAAAACCAAACTGTGTGGGATCCAAAGTTTGGAGATTCCCTATATCCTTGTTTATTAGGTTTATGATTATGTGTTCCATAGCTTTACATATCAGACTTGTCAGGCTAATGGGGCAATAGTTCCCAGGGTCTGTAGTTGCTCCTCCTTTGTGGAGAGAGATGACTGTAGTAGTGTGCCATTTGGTAGTGACAAAGCCTGAGGTGAGGCTGTGATTGAACAGGGCACACAGGTGAGGTGCCAGTTCACTCTGTAGTTCATGTAGAACACAGTCAGGGATATTGGCAGGTCCCATAGAAGCTGTATTCTTGGCCTTGGACAGTGCTGTTTTAACCTGTGCAGCAGTAATACTGGGTGCCTGACATTCTACTGGTATTGTGATTGGTCGTTTGGGGGCGGAGGGGTAAAGTTGGCATTGAATCTGTCAGCCAATATATTGGCAATATCTGTTGGCTCGGTATAGGTAGTACCATTGTGCAGTAGCTCAGAGCAAATCTGGGTATTGCCGTGGAGACTCTTTACATAACTATAAAAGGCCTTGTGGTTGTCTTTACTATCTGCTGCAATTCTGTTTTCATAGCTAACTTTAGAGGATTTGATGAGGGATCTCAACTTTTTGTTGAGACTGATAAGGGAGTATTTCCAGTCTTGGGACTTCACCTTATTCCTCATCAGTTTCCTCCTTCTGTTGTAGAGTTTGTTTATGGCAGGGGATCACCAGATTGGCTTGCTTTTTTTGGAGGAGAGCATCTTGGTTCTATTGGGTATGGCAAGATCCATGCATTTGTGTACATGTTCACGCAGTGCATTGGTGTAAGATTCGGTGGTCATGCAACTATTCTCCATTTGCATGGGTGCCGTGAAATTAGCCACCTCTGTTTTTAGGAGCCCAAAGTTAGCTTTGGAGAAGTTTTTCATGGTGGTTATCTTTGTGGGGGGTGGGGTGGGAGGGATGTGGATTTCCAAAGTGATTAGTTTGTGTTCGGATCTAACCAGGGAGGAGTTGACTATTGGTGTAGAGCAACGGTCACCCAAGTTTGTAATGACCAGGTCAAGGATGTTGCTACCTCTAGTGGGGGTAAGAACAAGCTGGTCCAGGGTAATGGAATTAATGAATTCTAGGAAATGTTGGGCAAGTGTATTGTTGCATGAGTAGTTTTCCCAGTTAATGGAGGGGTAGTTGAAGTCACCCAGTATGAGAGTGTTAGGTTGAACCCTAATATTCTCCAGGGTGCCTAGGAATATGAAGTGTGAGTCTTGGGACATGGTTGGGGACCTATAGCAGGCTATGACCTGATTCGCTGTCTTACCCAATATTAGTTGCACCAGAAGTATCTCTGATGTGTTATGTTGGTCTACCAGTCTGGAGGTTTGTGCATCCTTTATGAATATGGAAACACCACTGCCTTTGGAACTACGGTCCAAGTTCTGGGGCTGAAAGGTGTGGAATGAGTTATAGCCTGGTAGTGCAGGGGTGCTTTCTGCTGCCTTGAATCAGGTCTCTGTTACAGCACAAATGTCGATTTTCTCCATTTTAAGGAGTGCTTCGAGCGAGTGCATTTTGAGATATAGACTTCTAGTATTGAGCAGTATGACCCTCAGATTGCATTTGTTTGTAGCTGTTACGGTGGTAATTTGATCTTTGGAACACCACCTACAAAAGGCACTATAGGGGTGGCAAGAGCCTTGGCCAGTATCTGGAAGCCCAGGGGTGACAGATGCAGGCCATCTCTGGCAAAGCATCAAGGTCTGTCAATCATGTCATCCCAGGCAGACAGATACTGAATCCCCTTAGAATGACACCAGAAACTTAGCTAATTGTTAAAATCAATCATTTTCTGCTTGTACTGTGGTATTATTCTGTGTGATGATAGGATGCTGCTCAGGGCTAGGGTCATACCCTCCTGGGCTACATAATATGAGAGCTCCTCCATGTCTCTTTTCATGTAGTCCACAGAGGTATGTCTCAAGTCATTCACACCCACATGTACAATGACAGAGTCATATTTCTGCCTGTTGTTGAGGGACCTGAGGGTGTGCATTATGTGATGGATCCTGGCACCTGACAGGCAGCTGACTGTTACTTTCTCCATATTCAACCTAGTTAGTGGGACATCAGTGTGCCTCACTATCGAGTCACCTATGACTAGTGTGTTGGGCATGCTGTTTTGCCTTAGGGGCTTTGGTTGAGTGGCACACTGCTTAGGAGAGTTTTATATACATATATGTATATATATGTATGTATATATATATATATATATATATATATATATATA